>NW_016930976.1:21532-44953 GCF_001483705.2 Eufriesea mexicana
ACATATTGGAGCACGCTAGATTGCAGAAGTCCACCGAATAGCAGTGCACAGCGCAAAAGTCAGGGCTATCGTATCCTAACTATACCAGCCGTAGCATAAACACACGTAATCTTTTTGAACCTTCCGCGCGGAGACCACTATTGCTCGCCTCCCCAGAGCCAAGCTGAATATACTATAGCACTGCACAGCGCAGGAAACAACAGCATTGCAGTGCATAGCACAAAAGTGAAGGATACTCTGACCTAACTCGGTCTAACCTAACCTACCCAAAGGTAGTGTAACTCATCATAGAGTGTCGAGAACACTATTGCTGTTATCCCCAGTGCCAGGAAGAAGATGCTAGAGTACAGGAGAATCCGAAATCCGCAGCACTGCAGTGGATAGCACGAAAGTCGCAGCTATCTTGTCCAAACTTAGACAAACATAACCAAACCAAGCTTAACATACCTCAAACTGACATGCCGCGAACTCTACTCCTCGCCACCCCATGGACGAGTAGAGGAGAGTAGGGCAATGTAGAGATCGGAGATAATCCGAAAATCAGTGTACACCACAGGGCCAAAGATATCCTAACCAAACCATCTTAACCTAGCTCAACGCAACTCAACATAACTAAACCTAACGTGCCGATGCCACTATTGCTGGCAACCGCAGAGTCGAGCAGAATGTACTGGAGCACAGCAGAGCGCAGAAAGCCAACGCGTTGAAGTGTATAGCAAGAAAGACAAAGATACGCAAACCCTACCTGACCTAGTCTAACCCAACCAGTCGTTGCCCAACTCAACACAACGTGCCGAGACCACTATTGTTGCGCTCCCCAGAGACGAGCAGAACATGCGAGAGCACGCTAGAGCGCAGTAATACTAAAAATAGCAGTGTACAGCACAATAGTCAAAGCACCCTTATCATAATATATACAATCTTAACTTAACCAATCGTAACATAACTAAATCTAACGTACCGCGACCCCTATAGCTGGCCCCGCCAGAGTCGAGCCGAACATATTAGAAAACAGTAGAACGCAGGAATCCATAGAATCGCGGTGTAGAGCACAAAAGTTGTGACTATCCGAACCTAACCCAGGCTACCGTAACCCTACCAAACGTAGCCAAAATCAACATAACCTGCCGAGACCGCTATTGCTGCCCTCCACAGAGCCTAGCAGAGCATACTAGAGCAAACTAGAGCGCAGAAGCCCAACTAATAGCAGAGTATAGCGCAAAAGTCAAACACATCATATCCTAACATATCCAAACTTAACGTAACCAAACGTAACATGACTCAAACTAACGTACCGCGACCATTACTGTTGGCCTCCACAGGGTCGAGCAGAACTTTCTAGAAGACAGTAGAGCGCAGAAATAAGTTGTATCGCAGTGTATGGCACAAAATGTATATCCATCCAAACGAAACCCAAGCTAACATAACCTTATCAAACGTAGCCCACCCCGACATAACGTGCCGCGGCCATTATTGGTGGCCAGCTCAGGGTCAAGCAGAATATGGTGGAGCATAGACGAGCGCAGAAATCCACCGAGCGTCAGTATATAATACGAAAGTCAAAGCTACCCTTACCGAAATTTACCTAACCTAAACTATACGAACGTATCCCAACTCAGTCTATGGTGCTGAAACCAATATTGCTGGCATTCACAGGGCTGAGCAGGATATAGTAGAGCACACTAGAGCGCAGAAATCTACCTTATTGCAGTATAAAGCACAAAAGACAAGGTAGCCTGTCATACCGTAGCCAAACGTAACATACCCAAATTTAACATAGCTCAACCTATCATGACGAGAGCCCTATTGCTGGCCTCCACAGAGAAAAACAGTATGTAGTAGAGCACAGTAGTGCGCAGAAGTCTATAGAAGAACAGTGAATGTCACGAAAGTCGAAGATATCCTACCCAAACCTAACCCAACATAACCTAGTCAAACGTAGCCTACCTCTACATAACGTGCCGCGACCACTATAGCTGACGTGCCCAGGGCCAAGCGGAACACACTAGAGCACAGTAGATCACAGAAATACACCCAATAGCAATACATAGCACGAAAGACATTACTATCCAAACCAAACTTAACCTAACAAAACCTAACAAAATGTAAATTAACAGAAACTACAGTGACGAGACCACTATTGCTAGGCTCCGCAAAGATAAGAGGAATGTACCATAGCGCAGTATAGCGCAGAAACACGACGCATTTCAGTGAAAAGCACAAAAGCCGTAGACATCCTAGCACAGCCTGACTTAACATAACCTATCCGAACGTAGCGTAACACAACAGAGCGTGCCGCGGCCGCTGCTTCTGGCCTCCCCATAGCCTATCAGAATGTAGTAGAGCACAGTAAATCACAGGCATCCACCGATCAGCTGTGTAAGGCACAATGGTCAAAGCAGCGCCTCCTAACCTAGCCGAACGTAACATATACAAACGAAACCTAGCTCAACATAACGTGCGGAGACCACTACTGCTGGCATCCCCATGGCCAAGCAGAATACACTAGAGCACAGCAGAGCGAAAGAATGCACCGCTTGGCAGTGAATAGCACAAGAGGCAGAGTTGCCCATCCTAACCTGGAGGAACATAAAATGGCCAAACGTGACCTAAATCAACCTTACATGACGAGACCATCACTGCTGCCCTCCACAGAGACAAGCAGAAAGTACTAGAGCACAGTAGAGCGCAAGAAACCACCGCACTGCAGTGGGTTGCACAAGAGCCGAAGGTATTCTAACCTAACTTGACCCAATCTAAGCGTTCCAAACGCAGCAGAACCCAATATTATGCCCGCGACCATTGCTCCTGGCCGCCCCAGGGCAAAGCAGAATATAGCCGAGCACTATAGATCGCAAAGATCCGCCGAAAAGCAGTGTACAGCACGAAAGTATAGGCAGCATATCCTAACATAGCTAAACGTTGCATTCCCAAACGTAGCCTAGCTCAACCTAACATGACGAGAACAGTACTGCTGGCCTCCACAGAAACAGGTAGAATGCAATAGAGCACAGTAAATCACAGAAATACATCGAATAACAGTGTAAAGCAGGAAAGTAGAAGCTATACAAACCAAACGCAGCATAACCTAACCCAACCTATCGTAACCTAGCTCAACTTAACGTGCCGAGACCACTATCACTGGCCACCTCACAGCCAAGCAGAATGTAGAAAAGCGCAGCAGATAACAGAAGTACACCGAATAAGAGTGTATAGCACGATAGTCAAAGATATCCTAACAATAATTAACCTGACCCAGCCTAACCAAACGTACCCAAACTCAAACTAACCTGCCGCGTCCGCTATTGGTCGTCTCCCCAGAGCCGAGCAGAATATAGCAGAGCATTGTAGAGCGCAGGAATCCACCTAATGGCAGAGTATGTCACAAAAGTCGAGGATGCCCTAACATAACGTGGCATAACCTAGCCCAACCAAACGTAGCATAACCGAACATAAAGCCGCGATCACTGCTGCTGGCAACCCCAGAACCAAGCAGAATATAGTAGGGCCACGTAGACAGCAGAAATACACCGAATAGCAGTTTATAGCGCAAAATTCATAGAAATCCCGATCAAAGCTAGCCAAACCTATCCTGACCGAACGCAACATAACCCAACCTAACTTGCAGCGTCCACTATTCCTGGCGTCCCCGGAGCAAAGCAGAGCACATTAGAGTTCAGTGGAGCGGAGAATTCCACCGCATAGCAGTATGTAGCACAAAAGTCAAAGGTACCCCATCCTAAGCTAACCAAACGTAACATTAGCCAACGTAACATAACTCAGCCTAGCGGGCCGAGAGCACTATACCTCGCGTCCGCACAGACAAGCGGGGTGCAATTTTGCATAGGAAAGCGCAGATGTCAATAGGATAGCAGTGTGTAGCACAAAAGTCAAAGCTATGCTGACCTAACACAGTGTAACATAACATAGCCGAACGTCATCGAACTCAACCTAACGTCCTGCGGCCGAACCGCAGTGTACAGCGCAAATGTCAAAGCTAACCTATCCTAACGAAACCAAGCGTAACACAACCAAACGCAACCTATCTCAGCCAGGCGTGCCGAGACCACCATTGCTGATCTCCCAAAGCCAAGAAGATCATACTAGAGCATAGTAGATCGCAGTATTCCTCCGCATTGCAGTGTGTGGCACAAAAGTCGAAGTTATCCAAACCTATCCTGTCCTAAGCCAGCCAAGCTAAGCGCAACATAGCTAACCATTACGTCCCGACAATAACCTTTCTGACCCCTTGGGACAATCAGGGCATATTAGAGAAATGTAGAAGGCCGAAGTCCAAGGAATATCGGTGTATAGTATAATGGCATTGTACAGCCAAAGAGTTAAAGCCATCCTGACCATGCTTAGCCCGTCCCAAATTAACCGAACGTAACCTGACTCATCATAACGGGCTGAGATCAGTATTGCTGGCTTCACCAGAATCAAGCAGAAAATATGAGGACAATGTTGGGAGAAGAAGTCCACCTAATCGCAGGCTATAGCACTTAAGTCATATCTATCCTCTCGTAACCTATCCAACAGTAACAAAGCCGAGCGTAGCCTAACCAAACGTAAAGTGCCGCGACCACAATTCGTGGGCTCCACAGAGACAAGGGGAACACATTAGTAGAGAGTAGAACGCAAAAATCCGTGGAGCCTTTGTGTACATCAGAAAAGTCAAAACTACATAAGCCTAACCCAAACCAAGGGAACATAACCCAACATAGCCTGACTCAAACTGACCGAGCGTAACATGACTCAACCTAACGTGCCGAGACGACTATTGCTGCCCTTCTCAGCGCCAAAATGAAAATATTGCAGCGCTATAGGTCGCAACATGCCTCTAATAGGAAACTATAGCACAAATGCAGAAACATCCTCACCCAACCTAAACGACGTAACTTAGCCAAACGTAACATAACAATACCTAACGAGCCAGGACCGCTACTGCTGGCCTCCATATAGAGAAGAAGAACACAATAACGGAGAGTAGAACGCAGAAATCAATAGAATCGCAGTGTACATCCGAAAAGTAAAAGTTACACAAACCTAACCCGAAACAACGTAGCATAACCAAACATAGCCTAACTGCGCCTAACGTGCTGAGACCGATATTGCTGCCCTCCCCTAGAGCACACTAGAGCGCCGGAATCCTCCGAATAGCAGTGTACAGTACAAAAGATAAAGCTATACAAATCAAACCTTGTCCTACCTGACCTAATCGAACGTAACCTAACCAAAAGGTACGAAAGATAAAGCTATACAAATCAAACCTTGTCCTACCTGACCTAATCGAACGTAACCTAACCAAACATAACGTGGCGAGGCCACAGTTTCTGGCCCTCCCATAGCCAAGATGAAAATATTAGAGCACTGTAGGGCGGAGATACCACCTAATAGCAGAATGTAGCATTAAAGTATGAGATATCACCTTCCAACCTAACCATCGTACCATGACCAAACGTATGCTAACATTTCCTAACGTGCCGCGACCACAATTGCTGGCACCTCCATAGCCAATCAGAACACATTAGTGGAGATAAGAACGCAGAAATCCTTAGAATCGCAGTGTACTTCAGAAAAGTCAAAGCTACCCAAACCTAACCCAAACCAACAGAACTTAGCCAAGCATAGCCTAGCTCAGACTAAGGTGCCGATGACGCTGTTGCTGCCCTCCCCATGGTGAAGCAGGACAAACTATAGCACATTAGAGCGCATGTACTCACCGCAAAGCGGCGTACAGCGCAAAAGTTAAGGCCGCACTGACCAATCCTAGTCTAATCCAAAGAAACCGGGCGTAGCCTGAATCAACATAACGTCCTGAGACAACTATTCCCGTTCTTCTCAGAGATAAGCTGAAAATATTACAGCACTGCAGTGTGGAGGAGTCCACCCAATAGCAGACAATGGCACTAATCTCAAAGCTATCATCCCCAGCCAAACGTACGAAACGTATCCGAACGTTACCTAACTGAACCTAACATGCCGCGGCAGCTATTGCGAACCTCCCCAGAGCCAAGCAGAACACATTAGTGAAGAGTAGGACGCAGAGATCCATAGAATCGCTGTGTGTATCAGAGAACTCCAAGCAACCTAAGCCAAACCTGAACCAACAGAACATAGCCGAACGTAGCCTAACCCAACGAAACGTGCCGAAACCGCAATTGCTGCCCCCCCCCCCGGTCACAAACCAACCTGGACATACTAGAGCACTGTAGAGAGCAGAAGTCCACCGAACAGCAGTTTACAGCTCAAAAGTTAAAGCTCTCCTAACCAAACTTAGCCTAACCATACTTAACCGAACGTAACCTGATTTAACATAACGTGCCGAGGCCAATATTTGTAGCTTTCCCAGAGCCGAGCTGAAAACATTAGCGACCTGTTGTGCGCAAAAATCAACACAATTGCACACTATAGCAATAAAGTTCAAGCTATTCTCTCCTAACATAACCCATCGTATCATAATAGAACGCGACAAAATTCAAACTAACTTGCCGGGAAAACAATTGCGCACCCCCCCCCCCCTAGGGGCAACTAGAACGCGTTAGTGAAGAGTGGACCGCAGTAATCCGTAGTATCGCAGTGCACATTAGTAGAGTCAAGGTTACACAAACCAAACCCGAACCAACGGAACATATCCAAACGTAGCCTATCTTAACCTAACGGGCCGAAACCGCTATTACTGCGACCCGCAGCCAAGCAGGACGCACTAGAGCACAGTAGAGCGCAGAAATCCACCAAATAGCAGCGTACAGCACGAAAGTTAAAGCTAAACTAACCAAACTTATCCTAACCCAACGTAACCGAACGTGACCTTACTAAACATAAGGTGCATTGACCACTATTTATGGCATCCCCAGTGCTAAGCAGTGCACACGATTGGAGAACAGAACGCAGATATCCATTGAATCGCATTGTATATCTGAAAGTCAAAGCTACACAAGCCTAACCCAAACTAACAGGACATAGCAAATCATAGCCTAATTCAACCTAACGTGCCGAGACCGCTATTGCTGCCCTCCTCAGTGCAAAGCAGGAGATACCACAGCACAGAACTGCACCGAATAGTGTTGAACAGCACAAAAGTTGAAGCAACCGTAGCAAAACATAGACCAACCAAACCGAAGCGGACGTTATCTGACTCAACATAACGTGCCAAGGCAACTATAGCTGTTCTTCCCAGAGCGAAGCAGAACACGCTAGTGGAGATTACAATGCAGAGATCCATAGAATCGCAGTGTACATTGGTAAAGTCAAGGATACCTAAGCCAATTCCAAGCCAGCAGAGCATAGCCGAACATAGCCTAACTCAACCTACCATGTCGAGACCACTATTGCTGCCACCCTCGGAAGCAAGCAGGACAAACTAGAGCCCAGTAGGGCGCAGATCTCCACCGTATAGCGGTGTACAGCACACAAGCTAAAGCAACCCCAACCAAACTTACCACAGCCTAACCTACCCGAACGTAACTGGACTCAACATATCGTGCCTAGACAACTATTGCTGGCCATCCCATGGCCAAGCTGAAAATATCAGAGCATTGGAGGGCGCAGAAATCCGACTAATACCAGGCTACAGTTCTAAAGTCGAAGCTGCCATCACCTAACCTAATCAATCGTAACATAAACGAACGTAACATATCTCAACATGACGTGCCGCGACAACTATAGCTGGCCTCCACAGGGCCAAGTAGAGCATATTAGTGGACAGTAGAACGCAGAAATCGGTGGAACTGCAGTGCACATAAGAAAAGTCAAAGCTACACAAACCTAACGCAAACAAGCAGGACATAAGCGAACATAGCCCATATAAACCGAACGTGCCAAGAAAGCTATTACTGAACTCCCCGGAGCCAACCATGACATACTAGGGCACAGTAGAGGGTAGAAGTATACCGTGCAGAAGTGTACTGCACAAAAGTTGTAGCTCCATTAACCAAACTTTGCACAACCCAACCTAACCCAACGTAACCTGTTTCAGCATAACGTGCCGGAACCGCTATTGCTGCCATCCCCAGAGCCAAGCATGGCATACTAGGGCACAGTAGGGCGCAGATATCCACCTAACTGCAGACTACGGCAATAAAGTCAGAGCTACCCTCTCCTATCCTAGCAGCCCGTAACATAACCAAACGTAACATGACACAAACTAACGTGCCGAGACCACTATTGCTGGCCTTCCCGGATCCAAGCTGTAAATATTAGAGATCTGGAGGTCGCTGATATAGACCTACAAGCAGGCTGTAGCATTGAAGTCAATGTTATCCTCCCATAACCTAACCAATTGTAACATAACCAAACGTAACATAGCTAAACCTAACCTGCCGCGACCACTACTTCTGGTCACCCCAGAGACGACCAGAACGCATAAGTGTAGAGTAGACCGCTGGAATTCATAGAATCGCAGTGTATATCAGAAAAGTCAAAGCTACCCGAACGTAAACCAAACAAAGCGAACAAGACGAAACGTAACATTACTCAAACTAAAGTGCCGAGACCGCTATTGCTGCCATTCGCAGAGCCAAGGAGGACATACTAAGGAACAGTAGATCGAAGAAGTAAACCGAATAGCAATGCCCAGCACAACAGATAAAGCCCTCATAAACAAAATTTGCTTAACCCCACACAACCGAACGTAACCTGACTCAAAATAGCGTGCCGAGACCACCATTGCTGGCCTTCCCAGAGCGAAGCAGGACATGCTAGAGAACAGCGGAGCGCAGAAGCACACGAAATAGCAGTGTACAGCACAGGAATTAAAGCGAACATATCCAAACTTAGCCTAACCATACTTAACCGTACGTAACCTGTCTCAACGCAACGTGCCGAAGTCACTATTTGTAGCCTTCCCAGATCCGGGCTGAAAATATTAGAGAAATGTAGGGCGCAAGATTCAGCATAATAGCAGACTATAGCACTAAAGTAAAAGCTGTCATCTACTAACCTAACCAACCGTAAAATAGCCAAACGAAATGCAACGCAGTATAATGTGCCACGAACAGTGCTGCTGGCCTCCTCGTGCACAAGCAGAACACATTAGTGGAGAGTAGAACGCAGAAATCCATGGAATGGCAGTGTATATCAGAAGATACGGCGAGACCCAAACCTAACCCAAGCAAACAGAACGAAACCAAACATAGCCTAACACAACCTAACGTGACGAGGCAGCTACTTCTACCCACCGCGGAGTCAAGCAGGACGTACTAGAGCACAGTAGAGCCCAGAGAACCATCGAATTTCTGTGTACAGCACAAAAGATAAAGCTCTCGTTACCAAACTTAGCCTAACCCCACCTAACCGAAAGTAACCTGTCTCAACATAACATGCAGAGACCACCATTGCTAGCCTTCCCAGAGCCAAGCTGAAAACATTAGAGCACTGTAGGGCGTAGAAATCCACCTAATAACAGACAATGGCTCTAAATTCGACTGTATCATCTCATCACTCAGCCAAACGTAACGTAATCAAACGTAACCCATCTCAACCTAACGTGCCCCGACCACTATTTCTGGCCTCGCCAGTGGCAAGCGGAACATATTATTGGAGTGTAGAACGCAGAAATCCATTGATACGCTGTGTACATCAGAAAAGCCTAAGCTACCCAAACCTAACAAAGACGAACAGAACATAACCAAACATAGCCTATCTCAAACAAACCTGCCAACACTGCTGTTGCTGCCGACTTCAGAGCCCAGCAGGACACACTAGAGCACAGGACAGAGTTGAAGTCCATCTTACAGCAGAGTAGAGCACAAGAGCTGATGCTATTCCAACCAAACATAGCCTAACCCTACGTAACCAGACGTAACCTGACTCAACAAAACGCGCCGAGGCTGCTATTGATGGCCTTCCCAGAGCCAAGCTGGAAGTATTAGAGCATTGTCAGGCGCAGGGATCCACTTAATAGCAGACTATAGCACTAAAGTCAATCCTACCCAAACTTCTACCTAACCCAAACAAACAGAACATAGCCACGCATAGCGCAACTCAACCGAACGCGCTGAGGCCGCTATTGCTGCCCTCCCCAGAGTTAAGCAGGCAATACTAGAGCACAGTCGAGTGCAGCAATCCACCGAATTGCAGCGTACAGCACAGAAGCTATAGCTATCCTAACCAAACTTTTCCTTACGCCGCATATCTGAACGGAAACTGACAAACATAACGTGCCGAGGTGTCTGTTGCTGGCTTTCCAGAGCCAAGCTGAAGATATTAGAGCACTGTGTGGCGCAGATATCAACCAAACAGCAAATAATAGCAATTAAGTCAACGATATCCTCTCCTAACCTAACCAAACCTGACGTAACCATGCGTACCATAACCAAACCTATCGTGCCGAGACCAATACTGCTGGCTCTCCTAGAGCCAAGGTGAAACTATTGGAGTCCAGTAGGTCGCAGAAATCCACCTAATAGCAGACTGTATCTCTAAAGTCGGAGCGATCCTCTCCTAGCCTGGGCAATCGTAACATAACCAAACGTAACCAAACCCAACATAAGTCGCCGTGAACACTATTACTAGCCTCCCCAGAGCCAAGAAGAACACATTAGCGGAGGGTAAAGCTCAGAAATCCTAAGAATCGCAGTGCATATCGGAAAAGTCGAAGCGATCCAAGCCCATCCCAAACCAACGGAACATAGCCAAACGCAGGCTAGCTCAAACATAACGAGCCGAAACCGCAATTGCTGACCTACGCAGAGCCGAGCAGGACATACTACAGCGCAGTAGAGCGCACAAATCATCCGTATATCAGTGTACAGAACGTAAGTTAAAGCTATCCAAGCCAAATATAGCCTAATACATCCTAACCGAACATAACATGACTCAACATATCGTGCTGAGACCGCAGTTGCTGGCCTACCCAGGGCCAAGCTGAAAATGTTAGGCACCGTATGGCGCAGAGGTCCACCTTATAGCGTAATATAGCGCTAAGGTCAGAGACACATCTCCTAAAATAACCAAACTTGACATAACAAATCGTACCCTAACTCAACCTAACGCGCCGCGACCACTATAGCTCTCCACCCTAGATCGAAGAGGAACACGTTAGTGGAGAGTAGAACGCAGAAATCCATAGGGTCGCAGTGTATGTCAGAGATGTCAAAGCCACGCATACCCAACCCAACAAATAGGACATAGCCAAACATAGCGTAACTCAAACTGCCGTGTCGAGACCTCTATTGCTGCCCTCCCCAGAGCCAAGCGGGACGTACGAGGTGACAGCAGAGCCCTGAAATCCACCGAATAGCAGTGTATGACACAAAAGTCGATGGTATCCCAGCCAGTCCTGACCTATCCTAACCTAGCCAAGTGAAGCTTAACTCAGCGCATCTTACCGCGGCCATTTCTCCTGGCCTCCCATAGCCAGGATGAATAGAGTAGAGCTCAGCAGTTCACAGAGATCCATCGAATAACCGTGTATATCACGAAAGTCGAAATTATCCTAACCAAACATAGCCTAACCTGACATACCCAATCGTAACATAACAGAACCTATCGTGCCACGGCACCAATGCTCGCCCCCCCCCCCCATTGACGAGGAGGGTATAGTAGAGTAATGTAGAGCGGAGGAATCCACCGAAAAGCAGTGTATAGCACAAAAGTCGGAAACATCCCTTTTTAACCAGATCTAACCTAACCTAAAAGAACGTAGCATAGATGAACATTACGTGCCGCGATCACTACTCCTGGCCTTCCCTGTCCCAAGCATAATGTAGTAGAGCAGAGTGGAGCGCAGGAGTCAACTTGGTAACAGCGCATAACACGAAAGCCAATGGTATCCTAATCAAACTTAACCAAACATACCCTAATCAAACGTAGCCTAACATAACATATCGTGCCGCGACCGATATGGCTGGCCTCCGCAGAACCAAGCAGAGTATAGTAGAGCACAGTCGAGCGCCGCAATTCTGCGAAAAGCAGTGCACAACACGAAGGTAAAAGATAACCTGACTGAGCTTGACATAACCTAACATAAACAAACATAACGTAGAAAAACCAGTAGTGCCGATACCACTATAGCCTGCCTCCACGGAGCCAAGCAGAATTTACTAGAGCACAGTGGAACGCACAAATCCCCCGAACTACAGTGTACACCACGCAAGCCAAAGCTATCCATACCTAAACCAGACTAACGTAATATAACCAAACGGAGACTAACAGAACCTAACGTGCGGAGACCACTATTACTGCCCCTCAAAGTCGGGCAGTGTATAGAAGAGCAACGTAGAGCGCAGAAATCCACCGAATATCTGAGTACAGCACAAAGGACCAAGCAACGCTGTTCTAACCTAGCCAATGGTAACGCAACCAAACGCGACATGCCACAGACTAACGCGCCGAGACCAATGCTGCTGGCCCCGCGACAGCCAGGCAGATTATACCAGTGCACAGTAGAGCGCAGCAATCCACCGGAAGCAGTATACAGCACAAAAGTCAAAGCCATCCTATCGATACTTAACCTAACCTAATCAAGCATAACGTAACCTAACTCAACCAAACGTGCCCCAGCAGCAATAGCTGGCCTCCGTAGAGACAAACAGATGCCAGCAAAGCAATGCAGAGCGCACATATCCACGGAATAGCTGTGTATAGCACAAAAGTCGAAGCTGTCGTGTCCTAACCTAGCCAAACGTAACCTAGTTCAACCAAACATGGCGAAACCACTATTGCTGGCCCCAAAGATACATGCAGGATGTACTAGTGTACTCTTGTGCGCAGAAATCCACCGCAATGCAGTGAACGGCACAAAAGCCGTAGATAACCTAACCTAACCAGACCTAACATAACTTACCCTTGCGCAGCATATCTCAATGCCTCGTGCCGCGACCACTGCTCCTGTCCTCCCCAGAGCCAAGCAGATTGTATTAGAGCAGATTAGATCACACAAATGCACCGAATAGCGGTGCACAGCTCGAAAGTAGAAGCTTCACTGACTAAGCGCAGCCCAACCTAGCCTAACCAATCGTAACATTGCACAGCCTAACGTGCCGCGACCACAATTGCTCGCCTCCCCAGAGTCGGGCTGAGTGTAGTAGATCAATGTAGAGCGAAGGAATCCACCGAATAGCTGTTCACAGCACAAAAGTGCAAGAAATCCTAACCAAGCCTTCCTAACCTAACCCAACGGAACGGAACAGTGCTCAACCTAACGTGCCGAGACCACTATTTCTGGCCACAACACAACCAAGCAGAGCTCATTAGAGCACACTAGATCGCAGAAATCCATGGGAAAGCAGTGCATAGCACAAAAGTCGAAGTAGCCTACCCTAACTTAGCCAACGTAACACATCCAAAAGTAACGAAACACAACATAACATGACGAGAACACTATTGTAAGCCCCCAGAGGTACAAGCAGTATATACTAGAGCAGAGTAATGTGCCGAAATACATCGCATTGCCGTGAGCAGCGCAGAAGCCGTAAATATCGTAACCCAACCTGACCTAAGCTAAACTAATAAAACGTAGCACAGCTCAACGTAACGCGACGCGACCACCGCTACTGCCATCCCCGGAGCCAGGCGGAGTATAGTAGAGCACAGTAGATCACAGGAATACACCAAATAACGGAGTACGGCTCGTAAGCAGAAGCTACGCTAACGAAACGTAGCCTAGCCTAACCGAACCAATCGTAGCATAACTCAACACAACGTGCAGCGTCCACCATTGCTCGTCTCCCCACGGTCGGGCAGAGTGTACTAGAGCACAGTAGTGCGCCGAAATCCACTGTATTGCAGGGAGCAGCACAAAAGCCGTAAACATCGTAACCCAATCTGACCTAGCATTGCCTAACAGAACGTAGCACAGCTGAACATGACGCGACACAACCACTGCTCATGGCCTTCCCAGAGCCAAGCAGAATGTAGTAGAGCACATTAAACCACAGAAATTCACCGAATAACAGTGTGCAGCACGAAAGTCGAAGCCATCCTAAGCAAATATAGCCTAACCTAACCTAATCAATCGTAACACACCTCAACCGAACGTGCCACGGCCACTACTGCTCTTCTCCTCAGAGTCGAGCGGAGCATAGTAGAGCAATATAGAGCGCAGAAATCCCCCGAATAGCAGTGAACGGCGCAAAGGACTAACCCATTCTGTCCTAACACTACCAGACTTGTCATATGCAGACGTAGCATAACAAAACCTAACGACACGAGACCACTATTTCTGAACTCCGCAGAGCCAAGCAGAATACACGCAAGCGCAGCAGAGCGCAGAAGTCCACCGCATTGGTGTGTATTGCACTAAGGACGTACATATCCTAACCATACCAGACATAGCCTAACTTCACCAAACCTAACACAACTCAACCTAACCTGCCGAGATCACTAATGCTGGCCTCCCCAGAGCGAAGCAAAAAATATTAGGACACAGTGGAGCGCAGAAATCCGCGGGCAGCTGTCCATAGCGCAAGAGACTAGACCATCCTATCCTAATCTCACCAAACCTAACATGACGGAACGTAGCATAGCTCAAACTGACGAGCCGGGACTACTATTGCTGGCCGCCCCAGAGCGAAGCAGAACATGCTAGAGAACACTAGAGCACAGAAGTCCACCGAACAGCAATGTATAGCGCGAAAGTCAAAGCTATACCTAACCAACTCAACCAAGCCTCAACTGACAAAGCGCAACCTTACTTAACCCAACGTGCCGAGACCAATATTGTAGGAATCCCCAGGGCTAGGCGTAATGTGGTAGAGCACAGTACAGCGCAGAGATACTGCGAATTGCAACGTATAGTACGAAAGATTAAGCTATTCTATACCAACCTCACCAAGCATAGCATAAGCAAACGGAACCTAACACAACCTAACATGACGAGACCTATATTGCTGACTTCCATGGAGACAAGCAGAATGTACTAGAACAAAGGAGCGCGCAGAAATGCACCGCACTGCTATGAATAGGACAAAAGGCGCAAATACCCTAACATAACCTGACATAGCCAAACCAAGCCAAGCGTAACGTAACCCAACGGAGCATGCCGCCACCACTGCTGCTGGCAACCCCGGTGCCAAGCCGAATATAGTAGAGCACTGTAGATCACAGAAACCCACGGAATGGCTGTGTAAAGCTCGAAAGTCGAAGAAGCGTATACTAACCTAGCCAAACGTAACACAACCAAACGTAACCTAACTCTATCTAACATGACGAAACCTATATTGCTGACTTCCACTTAGAGAATCAGAGTGTACTAGAGCACAGTGGAGCGCAGAAATCCTCCGCATGGCAGTGAATATCGCAAAAGCCGTAGATACCCCAGCATAAACTGACCCAACCCAACCAAACCGAACGTAGCATATTTCGACATATCTTGCAGCGAACACTGCTCCTGGCCTAACCATAGCCAAGCAGAATACAGTAGAACAGAGCAGACCACAGAAATCCACCGAATGACAGAGAATAGCACGATCGTCAAAGCTATCCTAACCAAACATAGCCCAGCCTGAATTGATCAAACATAACCTAACTCAAAATTACGTGCCTAGACCACTATCACTGGCCACCCCAGTGCCAAGCAGGGCATACTAAGGCACAGTAAAGCGCATAAATTCACCGCATTTCTGTGTACGGCACAAAAGTCAAAGATAGCCTTCCCAACACTAATGAAACGAAACATAGCAAGACGTAGCCTATCCCAAACTAATGTGCCGATACCACAATTACTGCACTCTCCATGGTCGAGCAGAGTATGGTAGGGCACAGCATAGCCTAGAGGTCCATAGAATAGCAGTGTTGAGCACAAAAGTCAAGGATACCCTGAGCTAACAGGACATAACCCGACCATATCATAGCATAACATGTCACGACCACTATTTTTTGGCCACCTCAGAGCTAAGCAGAGCATATTAGATCACAGTAGAGAGCGGAAATCCACCGCAGGCAGCAGTGCATAGAACAAAAGTGAAAGCTTCCCCGGTCTAATGTGGCCAAGCATAACGTAGCCATACGTAATTTAACTCCGCCTAACTAGCCTGGACAACTATTGCTGAACTTCGCAGAGCCAATTAGAATATACTAGGTGCACAGTAGTGCGCCGAAATCCGCCGCAATGCAGTGTGAAGCACAAAAGTCGTAGATATCCTAACCTAACCTGACCTAACAGACCCCAAACGAATGTAGACTGACACAGCATAACGTGCCGAGGCCACTATTGTTCTCCTCCACGGTGCCAAGCAGAAGATATTGGAGCACAGTTGCGCGCAGAGTTCTATCGAATAGCAGAGTGTAACACAAAAGCCAAAGCAATCCTAACCAAACGTAAACATACCTAACCTAAGCAAACGGAACATAACACAACATATCGTGCCACGACCGCCGTTGCTGGCATCCCCAGAGTCGAGCAGAATATAATAGAGCAATGAGGATTGCAGTAATGCACCGAATAGCAGTTAATAACATAAAGCTCGAAGTTACCCAATCCTAACATAGCCAAACGCAACATAACCCATCCTAACGTGCCTATACCCCTATTGCTGACCCCTCCGGAGCCAAGCAGAATAAGCTAGAGCAAAGCAGAGCGCAGAAATAGCACAAAGATCAGCTACCATCTCCTAACCCAACCAATCGTGACAATGCCCAAACGTAACATAACTGAACCTAATGTGCAGCCACTACTATTGCTGGCCTCCACAGAGCCAAGCAGAATACACTAGACAGCAGTAGAGCGTAGAAACCGAAAACATTGCAGTGAATGGCACAAGGACGAAGATGCCCTGACCAAGCCTAACCTAACCTAACCAAGCGAAACGTAACATAACTCAACCAAACGTGCCGCGGCCAGTATTACTGACCTCTACAGGGCCAGTCAGAGCATATTAGAGGAGAGTGGAGCGCAGAGATCCATAGGGTCGCAGTGTTTAGCGGAAAAGTCGAAGCTACCCTAACATAAGCTAAGCTGACGTAACATAACCAAACGTATCCTATCTCAACCTAGTGTGCCGAGACCACTATTCCTGGCTACCTCAGTGACAAGCGGCACATACCGGATCACAGCAGTGCGCAGATATCCAAGGAATAACAGCGTATGCCACGAAAGTCGTGGTTATGCAAACCTAACCCAAACCAATATAACCGAGCGGAACGTAGCCTAGCTCAACCTAACGTGCCACGACCACTACTTCTGGCCTATACAAAACCAAGTAGAACGTACTAGAGCACAGTGGAGCGAAGAAATCCAACGGGTATCTGCTTACAGCACAAATGTCGAAGGCATCGTAGCTAAACCTAGGTCATCCGGGCCTTAGCAAACGCAACCTAGCTCAACCTATCGTGTCGCGACCACCATTTCTGGCCAACCCAGGGACGAGCAGAGTATGGTAGAGCAATGTAGAGCGCATGAATCAACCGTATCGCAGTGTATAGGTCAAAAGTCAAAGTTATCTTATCCTAATCTAACCGAAGGTAACATTGCCAAGCACAACATAATACAACCTAATGTAGCATAGCTCAACCGGACGTGCCGAGACCGCCATTGCTGGCCTTCGCAGAGCCAATCAGAGCATATTAGAGCAATGTAGAGCGCAAAAGTCCACCGAAAAGCTGTGTATGGCACGTAGGTCAAAGATACCCTATCCTAACCTAACCAAACGTAACATTACCAAACATTATCTAACTCAACCCGAAGTGCCGAGGCCATTACCGCTGCTCTTCTCAGAGACAAGTAGAACATACTAGAGCATAGCTGAGCGCAGAAATCCACCGAATTGCTGTGCATAACTCAAAAGTAGGAGCTATCCTAACCAAACGTGTCCTAACCGAACATAGCCGAACATAACATGCCTCATCGTTACGTGTCGAGAACATTATAGCTGGCCTTCTATGTGCCAAGCCGAACATACTAGAGCACCGTAGAGCGGTCAAATCCACCGGATATCAGTGTTTACCGCGAAAGCCGTATCCATCCGAACCCAACCAAAGCAAAGGTAACGTAGCCAAACGTAGCCTGACTAAACACAACAGCACGAGACCACTATTTCTGGGCTCCCCAGAGTAGATCAGTGTACAGTAGGGCAAGGTAGGTCGTAGAAATCGACCGAAAAGTAACGTATGCCGAACAAGTCCATGCTATCCTCTCCTAACCACTCCAAATGTAATACAACCAAGCGCAACATAACATCAGCTTACGTGCCGAGGCAACAATTGCTGGCCTCCCCAGAGCCAAGCAGAATCTACTAGGGAGAAATAGAGCCCAGAAAGCCACCAAATAGCAGTGTATAGCGCAAAATTCAAAGATATCATGGCATAACCTAATCAAACGTGGAACATACAAAACTAACGAGCAGAAACCTCTATTGATGGCCGCCACAGAGTCAAGAAGAACATATTAGATCACTATAGAACGCAGAAATACAACGAATAGCTGTGCATAGACAAAAGTTAAAGCTATCCCAGCTTATTACCGAACCTAACCTATCCTAACCTAACGTAACCTATCCTAACCTAACCTAACCTATCCTAACCTGACCTAACCTAACCTAACCTAACCTAACCAAACGTAGCCAACCTCAACCTAACATGCCGCAAAAACCAACGCTGTCCTCCCCAGGGCAAAGCGGTACATATTAGAGGAGTGTAGGGGGCAGAAATCCATAGAATTGCAGTGTACAGAGGAAAAATTAAAGCTATCCAAACCTTACCCATGCCAACATAAACTAACCAAACGTAACCTAACTCTACCTAACATACCGCGGCCACTATTTCTTGTCACCCCGGAGCAAAGGACAGCACATTAGAGCACCGTGGACAGGAGAAATTCACAGAGAAGCAGTATGCGGCACAAAAGATGCAGGTGCCAGTTCCTAACCCAACCGATCGTATAACTTCCGAACGTAACGAAGTTTAACTTAACGTGCAGCCAACACTATTGCTGTCCTCCCCAGTGCCAAGCAGTACACACTAGACGTCAGTAGAGTGCAGAAATCCACCGGAAGCTGTGTAAAACGCAAAAGTCAAAGCCACCGTGACCAAACGTAACCTAACCTAACGTGACCAAACAAAACGTAACTCATCCTCAGTGCGACGACCGCCATTACTAGTCTCCTCGGAGACGAGCAGAGCATACTAGAGCACAGTAGAGCGTAGAAATCCACCGAAGAGCAGCGTATAGCACAGGAGCCAAATCTATCCTGTCAAAACCTATCCAAACGTAACATAAGTAGACGCAACGTAACCGAAACTAACGTGCCACGTCAGCTATTGTTGGCCTCACGATAGCTAAGCGGAGTATAGCAGAGCAACGCAGAAGGCTGAAACCGTCCGAATAGCAGTGTATACCCCAAAAGTCAAAGCAGTCTTTGCCAAACCTAGCCAAACCTAACCCAACCAAACGTAACATAACACAACCTAACATGCCGGGAGCACTATGCCTGGAGCGAACAGAGACAAGCCGAGTGTGATTCCGCGCAGGAGAGCGCAGAAATTCATAGAAAATCGGTGTGTAGCGCAAAAGTATAAGCTATCCAAACCTAACACAACGTAACCTATCCTAGTCATACGTTATTTAACCCAAGCTAACGTGCCGCGTCCAGTGTGGCCGGCCATCCGGGAGTCGAGCAGAGTATAGTACTATTGTACAGAGCGCAGAAATCCACCGAACAATATAGTAGAGCACAAAGGTCTAAGCTATCCTATCCTAACGTATACAAACGCAATAAAACCAGACGCAACATATCTCAACTTAACGTGCCAAGAACATTATCGCTGGCCACCCCAGAGCAAAGCAGAATATACTACAGCAGAGTAGATCACAGAAAGCCACAAAATCGCTGCGTACGGCACAAAAGTCAAAGATATCCTAACGTAACCTGGCCTAAAGCAACCTAGCCGAACGTAGAGTAACGCAACATGTGGCGTCGAGACTACTATTTTTGGCCTCCCCAGATCCAAGCAGAGCGTATCAGAGCAACGTAGAGCGCAGAAATCCACCGCATTCGAATGTACAGCGTAAATGTCAAAGATATCCTACCCTAACACAGACAAGCCTAACCAAACCAAGCGTAACCTAACTCTAACTAACATGCCGCGGCCACGGATTCTGGTCTCCCTAGCACGAAGCAGAGCGTACTGGAGAAATGTAGAGCGCAGAAGTCCACCGAAATGCTGCGTATGGCACAAAAGTCAATGCTACCCTCTCCTATCCTAACCAAACGTAACACAAACAAACGTAGCATAAATTAACATAACGCGCCGGGGCCTATATTTCTGGCCTTCCCGTAGTCGAGGAGAGCAGCAGAGCATTGTAGAGAGTAGAAACACACCGAAAAGCAATGTCTAACGCAAAAATCAAAGATACTCCGTCCAAACCTGACCATACCTGGCATTACAAGGCGTAGCCTAACTTTACGTAAGGCGCGGATGCCTCTTTTCCTGGCCCCACAGAGCCAAGCTGTAAATATAAGAGCGCAGCGGGGAGCAGGAATCCGCCGAATAGCAGTGTATAGCGCAAAAGTCATGGTGATCCCCTCCTAACCTATCCAATCGTAACGTAACGGAACGTAACCTAACTCAAACTAACGCGAAGCGACAACCACTACTGGCCTGCCCAGAGCCAAGCAGAACATACCAGGGCACAATAGAGCGGAGAAATTCACCGCATTTCAGTGTACAGCCCAAAAGTGAAAGCTATCCTCCCCTACCCTAACCAAGCCTAACACGTGCAAACGTAATCTAACTCAACCTTTCGTACCACGGCCACTATTTCTGGCATCCCCGGAGCCGAGCAGAATGTAGTGGATCATTTTAGAGCGCACAGATCCACCGAATAGCCGTGTACTGCTGAAAAGCCGAAGCTGCCCTGCCCTAACCGATCCAAGCGTAACATAATCAAACGTATCCTAACATATCCGAACGTGCCGAGGCCGCTATTGCTAGAACTCCGGAGCCAAGCAGAATATACTAAAGCACAGTGGTCCATAGAAAGCCATATCGTAGCAGCGTATTATCACGAAGGACAAATATATCCTAACCTAACCTGGCACAACCTATCCTAAACAAACGTGGAATAGCTAAGCCTAACGAACCAAGACCACTATTTCTGGCCCATCCAAAGCCAAGCAGAATATACTAGAGCACAGAGGATCGCAGACACCCAAGGAATAGCGGTGCATATCACAAAAGCCAAAGCCAACATGGCGTAACCCAAACAAATCTAACCAAGCCAAACGTAACATATCTTTACCTACCGCGCCGCGTCCAGGGTTTCTGTTCGCCTCAGATCAAAGCAGAGCATATTAGATTACAGTAGAGCGCAGAAAACCACCGAATAGCACTGTAGTGCGCAAAAGTCAAAGCTGCAATTGCCTAACCTAACCAAACATATCATTACCAATCGTAACCCAACTACACCTAACAGTCCTACACCACTACTGCTGACCTCCCCAGAGCCAAGCTGAATATATTACAGCAAAGTAGATAACAGATATCTGCGGCGCTTCAGTGTGTAGCACAAAGGTCAAAGATATCCTGACCTAACCTCTCCTAACCTAACCCAAGCAAACGTTACCTAGCACGTCATGACTTGCCAAGAGAAATATTGCTGTCCTTCCTAGAGACAAGCTGAACAAATTAGGTCACAGCCGAGGGCCGAAGTCTACCGAATAGCAGTGCATATGGCAAAAGCCAAAGCTATCCTCTCCTAACCAAATCAACCGTAGCATACCCAAACGTAAACTTACACAACATAACGTGCAGCTACTGCTATTGCTAGCCTCCATAGGGACGAGCATAGTATTGTAGAGCAGAATAGACCGCAGATAGCCACCGTATAGAAGTCTATGTCAAGAAAGTCAAAGCTATTCGGACTTAACACAAACGAGCGTAACCTATTCGAACGTAGCATAACACAACGTAACGTGCCGCGACCACTGTTGCTGGCCTCCACAGGGCCAAGCAGAGTATAGTAGAGCACACCAGGGTGCAGAAATCCACCGCAATGCAATGCATAGCACCGAAGCCGTAGATACTCTAACCTAAGCCTCCTAACCTAACATAACGAAACGTAATCTAACTCAAAATATCGTGCCGAGGCCACTATTACTGGCCACCGCAGTGCCAAGCAGAGATATTAGTGAACAGTAGTGCACAGATATCTACAGCATTGCATTGAATAGCACAAAAGTCGAATACATCCAGACCTGGCGTAACCTAACCTAACACAGCCAAGGGTAGAATAGCTCTACGCTGCGTGCCGCGACCACAGAACCTGACCTCCCCAGAGCCAATCAGAATGTAGTATAGCATAGTCGATCACAGAAATCCACCGAATAACAGTGTATTGCACGAAAGTCGAGGACGTCCATGAACAACCTATCATAACGTATCCTAAGCAAACGTAACATAACGCAAACTTACATTACGAGACCACTATCTCTGGCCTCCCGAGAGACAAGCATAGAATATTAGAACACAGCAGAGCGCAGAAATCCGCGGAGAGCAGTGAATTGCACAAAGGTCTCTACTATCATATCCTAACCTCACCAACCGTAACATAACCGAACCTAATGTATCTCAACCTAACGCGCCGAGACCACTATTGCTGGCCACCCAAGATCATAGCAGAAAATGTTAGAGCACACTGGAACCCAGAGGTCTACCGAATAGCAGTGTATAGCACAAAATTCAAAGTTACCCTATCCTAATATATCCAACCTTAGCATTGCCGAACGTAACATAACGCAAACTGACGTACCTAGACCACTATTTTTGACCTCCCCAGAATCGAGCCGACGTTGCTAGGGAACGGTAGGGCACATAAGGCCATACAATCGCAGTGTATAGCACAATAGTCACATCAATCCAGGCCTAACAATGGTTAACACAACCTAACCAAACGTAGCCCACCTCAACGTAACACACCGCGGACACTAATGCTGTCCTCTCCAAGGAAAAGTAGAATGTAGTAGAGAGCAGCCGTGCGCAGAAACCCAACGTACGTAAGTGCAAAACACAAAAGCAAAGGCTGCTAATCGAACGTAACCTAAGACAACCTAACGTGTCGATGCCAATATTGCTGGCATCCCTGGGCCAAGCAGAGAATACTAGAGTACATTAGATCGCAGAAATCCAGCGAATAACATCGAATAGCACAAAAGTCAGAGATGCCTATCCAAACATAGCCAAACGTAACATAACCAAACATAGCATAACTCAACGTAACGTGATGATACCACCATTATTGACCACCCCAGAGCCCAGCAGAACATATTGGATCGCAGTAGAGCACAAAAATCCGCCGAACAGCACTGAATGGCACAAAAGTCTAAGCTATTCTCTCCCAAAATAACAAAGCTTGCAAGCGCAGCCAAACTAAACCTAACGCGCCGGAACCACTATTGTTTGCCTCCGCAGAGCCAAGGAGAGTATACTGAAGCACAGCAGTGCTCAGAAATCCGTCGCACTGCAGTGTGAGGCAAAAAGTCCGAC
>NW_016930977.1:0-515 GCF_001483705.2 Eufriesea mexicana
ACGTCCATACATTAATACACCCATCCATCCATACATCCATCCATCCATACATCCATCGATTCATCCATCCATCCATCCATACATCCATAGATCCACACATCCATAAATCCACAAATCCATCCATCCATGCACTCATCCATCCATACGTACATCCATACATACGTCCATTCATACATCCATACAACCATGCATACACCCATACACTCATCCATATATACATCCGTAGATACATCCGTAAATGCATCCATACATGCATCCATGCATACACCCGTACATACATCCACCCATCCACCCATCTATAAATCCATCCAACTATACATCCATCCATCCATACATATACTCTTCCATACATCCCCAGACCCATACTTCCATAAATGCATCCATTCGTACGTCCACCCTTCGATACATTCATCCATACATATCCACCAATCCATACATCCACCCATCCATATATTCACACATCCATACATCCATCGAACCATACATCCATCCATCCATACAAGCACCCATCCATA
>NW_016930978.1:0-947 GCF_001483705.2 Eufriesea mexicana
AGGGTACGTTTGGTTACGTTACGATTGGCTAGGTTCGCACAGGATTGCTCTGACTTTTATGCTGTACACTGACATACGGTGGCTTTCTGGGTTCTAGTGAGCCCTAATATTCTCTGCTTGGCTCTGGACAGGCCGTCAATTGTGGTCTCGGTTCGTTAGGGTGAGTTAGGTTTCATTTGGATAGGACCGGTTGCGATGTGTACGGTCAGGATAACCATGACTTTCGTACCGTGCACTGTTATTAGGCTGATTTCCGAGTTCTAATGTGTTCCACTATATTCTGCATTGCCCAGGAGAGACTAACAATGGTGGTCGCGGCGCGTTACGTAGAGTCATGCCACGTTTGGTTAGGTCACGTTAGCTTAGGATAGGATTGGATAGCTTTAACTTTACTGCATCACACTGCGATTCCATGGACTTCTGTGCTTTACTCCCGTCTAATATGTTCTTTTCGACTCTGGGGATGCCAGAAGCAGTGGTCGTGGCGCGACAAGTTGAGCTAAGTTACGTTTGGTTATGTTCCGTTTGGATAGTTCCGCAGAGAATAGCACCGACTTTTGTGCTAACACTGCCATCCGGAGGATTTCTGCTCTCCATATTGCTCTACTATACTCTGTTCATTTTTGGGCACGCCAGCAATAATGGTCCAGGGAAGTTAGGTTGGCTTATGCTACGTTCGGTTGTGCTATGTTCGGTTTGGTTAGGTTTGGTTAGGCCATGATAACTTCGACTTTTGCGGTTTAAACTGTTTTCGGTGGACTTCTGCTATCCACTCTGGCCGTATATGCGCTGCTTTGCTCCAGAGAGGGCAGAGGTATCTGCCGCGGCTCATTATCTTGAATTAGGCCACGTTTGGTTATGTTATGTTCGTTTGGCTCATATTGGGATAGCCTTGACTTTTCTGCTATGACCTGCGGCCTATGGATATCGGCTCTCTCCTCTAATCT
>NW_016930979.1:0-525 GCF_001483705.2 Eufriesea mexicana
ATTATTGACGTTTTCGACTAATATCGTGGTGGGCTTACTTTCCTTCACAAATAAGGAGGAAAGGCTCTAGTGGCGTGCTATAGGCATTGCACTGTTATAGAATCTGGCTGGAAAATACATTTTTATTTATATTTTCGACTCACACCGTGGTGTCCTAACTTTCTTGCATATATAAGGAGGAAAGATTCCACTGGCGTGTTATAGCCATTGCAATGCTCTAGAATCTGCCAGGAAAATTTAATTTTATCGACACTTTCGACTTATACCGTGGAGACATTTCTTTCTTGCATGAATAAGGACGATAGATACTTTTGGCGTGATATAGCCATTGAAATGCAGTAGAATGTGGCTGGAAAATTCAATATTATTGACTTTTTCGACTAATATTGTGGTGGGCTATCTTTCGTGCAAAAATAAGGAGGAAAGATACTACTCGCGTGCTACAGCCATTGCAATGCTATGGAATCTGGCTTGAAAATTCAATTTTATTGATATTTTCGACTAATATCGTGATGACCTAACTTT
>NW_016930980.1:0-330 GCF_001483705.2 Eufriesea mexicana
ATAGTGTAGTAGATCAATGTAGAACGCAGAAATCCACCGAGCAGCAGTGTATGTTACAAGAGATAAGGTTACCCTGACCTAACCTATACGAACGTAGCGTACCTGTCAATAGCGTGCCGTGACCGCTGCTCCTGGCAAGCCGAGTGCTCAGCAGAATACAGTAGAACACAGTAGATCACAGAAATCCACGGAATAACTGGGTATAGCAGGATAGTCGAAGCAACATTAACCAAACTTAGACCAACCTAACACATCAAACATATTCTGACTCAAAATAATGTGCTACGAACACTATTGCTCGTAACTAGGCTTGCCAGGAGCAGTGGTCAC
>NW_016930981.1:0-3112 GCF_001483705.2 Eufriesea mexicana
CATACATCCATACACACATCCATACACACATCCATAGATATACCCATACAGACATCTGTACACACATCCATACATCCATCCATACATGCATCCATACATACGCCCTTCCATACACGCATGCATACATCCAAACATGTATCCGCTCATACATCCATCCATACATCCATACATACGTCAATACATACACCCATACATACATTATTACATTCTTCTTTAATTACATCCATACATACTTTCATACATACATCCGTCCCTCCACACTTCAATCCATCCATACATCCCTCGATCCATATAGCCATTCGTCCATACATACAACCATCCATATATCCATCCATACATCCACCCATCCATACATCCATCGAACCATACATCCATCCATCCTAACATCCACCGACCAATCCATCCATCCCTCCATATATCCATACACACATTAAAACATACATCCATACATACACCCATACGTTCATGCAAACATACATCCATACATACATCCTTGCATACAACCATAAATACATCCATACATAAATCCATACGAACATACATACATACATCCATGCATACATCCGCACATACATCCATACATACATCCATTCATACATCCATACATACATCCACACACACACCCATAAATACATGCATACATCCTTACACTCATGCATCCACACATCTGTTCATCAAGACATCCATCCAACCGTATATCCTGCCATCCACACATACATCCACCCATACATGCATCCATCCATACACCAATACATCCATACATCCATACACATATTCATCCATACATCCATACATCCGTACATCCGTACATCCGTCCATCCATACATCAAGCCATTCATACACCCACCCATCCATACAACCATTCATCCATTCATACATCCATCCATACATCCACCTTGTCATACAACCATCCATTCATACATCCACCCATCCATACATCCATCGAGCCGTCCATGCATCCATTCATTCATTCACCCAACCATACATCCATTGATCCATAGATCTACCCGTCCATACATCCATAAGTACATGCATATATAGATCCACACATCCATAAATCCATCCATCCATACATCCATCCAACCATACACACATCCATACATCCATCCATACATACATCAATACATGCATCCATACAAACACAAATACATTCCTCCATACATACATCCATACACACATCCTTCCATACAACCATACATACATCCATAGATGTATCCATACATACATCCGTACATACATCCATACATCCTTACATACATCCAACAGTCCATCCATCCATCCGTACATCCATACATACGTCAACAAATACATCATTCCAACCATACGTCCTTTCATATACACATCCATACATCCACAAATCCGTACATCCATACATTCGTACATCAATACATCCTTACATCCATACATATGCATCCATACATCTGTTTATAAATACATCCGTCCGTCCAAATATCCTGCTATACACACATACATCTATCCACACATACATCCATCCATACACCGACATATCCATACATCCATTCATCCATACAACCGTACATATATACATCCGTACATCCATACATTCGTACATACATCCTTCCGTACATCCATCCATCCATACATCCACCCGTCAATACATCCATCGATCCATACACCCATTCAACAATGCACCCATCCATCCATCCATACATCCATACATACATCAATACATGCATCCATACATACAGAAATACATTCGTCCATACATACATCCATACACACATCCTTCCATACAACCATACATACATCCATAGATATATCCATACATACATCCGTACATACATCCATACATCCTTACATACATCCAACAGTCCATCCACCCATCCATACATCCATACATACGAAAACAATTACATCCTTCCAACCATGCGTCCATACATATACAAATCCATACATCCACACATCCGATCATCCATACATTCGTACATCAATACATCCTTACATCCATACATCCATACATCCATACATTCGTAAATACATACATCCACGCATCCATGCATCCATTCATCCATCCAACCGTACATCCGTCCAACCATACATCCATACATTCATAAACACGTACATCCATAAATCCAACCCCTCCATACTCCAATCCATCCATACAACTATCCATCCATATATACGTACGTATATACATACATATATCCATACATCCGTGCATGCGCCAATCCATACCTCAATCCGTTCACACATCTATTCATCCATACATACGCCCGTCCATACATCCAGGCACACATACATCTATCCATCCAAACATACAACCATCCATATATCCATCCTTCCATACATTAATACATACATAAATACATCCATCCAAACATCCATTCACCCATACAGCCATTCATCCATACATCCATGCAACCATGCACCCATACCGCCATACATTCATACATATACACATCCATACATCCGAACATCCGTACACCCGTCCATCCATACCTCAATCCATCCATATATATATCCGTCCATACATCCATCCACCGATGCGTCCATACATCCATACACTCATACATACATCAATACATACATCCATACATACACCCACATATACATCCATACGCACATCAATACATATATCAATACACACAGATACATTCGTCCATACATACATCCATACACACACCGTTCCATACATCCATCCATCCATACATCCGTACATCCGTCCATCCATACCTCAATCCATTCATACACCCAGCCATCCATACCACCGTTCACCCAATCATACAGCCATCCATACATCCACCTTGCCACACATCCATCCATCCATTCATCCACCCATCCATACATCCATAAATGCATCCACCCATACATCCATCCAACCATACATACGTCCACACATCCATCCGTATATACATCCATACATCCATCCATTCATATATCCATCCATTCATTCATCCATCCATTCATACATCCACACATATATACAGCCAAACATCCATACATACGTATCATCCATACATTCGTCCATCCATGCATACATACATACATACACCTATCCATCCATACATCCACCGATCCATTCATCCAACGAACCATACATCCATACAACAATACATCCATCCACCCATCCATGCATCCATACATACATCAA
>NW_016930982.1:0-838 GCF_001483705.2 Eufriesea mexicana
GGGCGGCCCCGACTTTTGTTCCATACACTGCAATTCTGTTGACTTCTGCGCTCAACAATGCTCTATCTACAATCTAATTTGCTCGACTATGGGGAGGCGAGGAACAGTGTACGTGGCACGTTACTTTGTGTTGTATTACGTTTGGTAAGGTTAGGTTAGGTTATGCTTGGCCAGGAAAGCTTTGACCTTCGTGATATACACTGCTTTTCGGTGGACATCAGGGCCTCACATTGCTTTACTATACGCTGCTCGGCCCAAGGGATGAGAGCAGTTGTGCTCGTGGCACGTTAGGTTGTGTTAGGTTACGTATGGTTAGTTTGGTTTGGGCTAAATTTGGTCAGGCTGGCTTTGACTCTCTGGCTATACGCTGTTATTAGGTGGATTTCTGCCATCCCCTGTGCTCTACTCTAATCTGCTAGACCCTGGGAAGGCCAGGAATAGTGGTCGCGACACGTCACGTGGTGTTTGGCTGCGTTAGGTTAGGATACGTTGGTTTGGGTTAGGTTTGACTGTCATGGACTTTTCTGCTGTACACTGCAGTTTTATTGATTTCTGCGCTTTACTCTCCCCGAATATTTTCTGCTTGGTTATGCGGAAGCCAGCAAAATAAAGGTGGCCCAACGTTTGGTTGAGTTTGGTTACGTTCGTTATTGTGACGATTTGTTAGGTTAGGATAGTGTACATTTGACTTCTGTGCCACATACAGATTTTCGGTGAATTTCTCCGCTCTACTTTGCGCTAATATGCTCCGCTTGGCGCTGGGGATGCCAGGAATAGTGGAATCGGCGCGTTAAGTTTAGTTACGCTACGTTCGGTTAGATTAGGTTGTGTCGGGTTA
>NW_016930983.1:0-1185 GCF_001483705.2 Eufriesea mexicana
GCTCTGCACGACTCAGGGAGGCCAGCAATAGCGATCGCTGCACGCTAGGTTCAGTTAGGTTACTTTTGTCTATGGTACGGTTGGTTAGGTTAGGGGAGGATAGCATAGACTTTTGTGCCACACACAGCTACTCGGTGGATTTCAGCGCTCTACAATGCTCTAATAAACTCTGCTCGTCTCTCGGGATGCCAGCAATTGCGGTCGTGGTACGATAGGCTGAGTTATGTTACGTTAGTTTATTTTAGGTTAGTTTAAGTTTGGTTAGGATAGATTTGACTTTCGTACTGTACACAGATATTCGGTGAACTCCTGTCCTCCGCTGCGGCCTAACAGGCCCTGCTTTACTCTCGAGAGACCAGAAATTGCGCCCGTGGCTCGTTAGGTAGGCCCTGCTTTACTCTCGAGAGGCCAGAAATTGCGCCCGTGGCTCGTTAGGTATAGTTACGTTACGTTTGGTTAGGCTATGTTTGCATGAGTTATGTTTGGATAACTTTGACCTTTCGGCTATTCTCTCCCATTCTTTCGACTTCTGCGCTCCACTCTCCTCGAATACGTTCTACATGGCGTTGGGGCGGCCAGCAATGGTGGTCTGGGCACGTTAGGTGTTGTTACGTTTCGTTTGTCTATGTTGCGCTTGGTAAGGATAGGGCAGGACCACTCTGACGTTTGTGCAATACACTGCCATTCGGAGGATATCGGCCTCTTCGTTGCACTACTCCACTCTACTCTACTCTGGGGTGGCCAGCATTGGCGGCTGCTGCCGCTCTACTGTCCTCTATTGTGCCCTGCTAGGTTCTGGGAAGCCAGCAATGGTGGTTTCAGCACGCAAGTTTGAGTTAGGTTGCGCGTGGCTTTGCAAGGTTTCCGTAATATTTTGTTAGAATTGCTGTGACTTTTGTGCTGTACACTGCTTTTCGGTCGATACCTGTTCAATCCACTGCTCTACAAGCATCTGCTTGTCTATGGGGTGGGCAGCAATGGTTGTCGCGGCACGTTCTGTTGCGTAAGGTTACCTTTGCCTATGATTTGTTAGGCTAAAGTTAATAATGGTGGCTCGGACTTCTGTGCAATACGCTGCTATTCGGTGGATTTCTGCATTCTACTGTGCCCTAGTGCATTCTTCTTGGCCGTAGGGAGGCCAGGAGTGTTGGTCTCGGCACGTTACGCGGCGCTATGGTTTGGTTA
>NW_016930984.1:0-548 GCF_001483705.2 Eufriesea mexicana
CGAGATCAGAACAGATAAAGAGAGTGCAGTCCGCATAAGAGTAAAAAGGGACGTCAAACAGGGTGACCCGCTGTCCCCTCGTCTATTTAATCTAGTCGTCGATCCATTAATCGACCAAATTGCCGAGACGACGGGGAGCATTAAATTAGATGGAATTAATGTCTCCATCCTTGCCTATCCGAACAATTTGGTATTACTGGCGCAAAATTATCTAAAAGCTTATCTAAAAATTATTTGGTTTACTTATCAATACTCGCGCTGCATTGACTATTAATGTCACTTTATTTTAAAAAATAAATAAAGCTGTTTTTACTTTTATTTGGTCATTCAGATATGGCGAAGTAGAAATAGGTATATAAATAGATTAACACTTTGACTGCCACGTTGGTCATATATGACCGGCCAAGGTTTTCTCCTCTCACGGTCTTCATTGGTGACCGGAGCGCGCTTGAACTACTTGTGAAACTACAGTTGTAGAAATTGAATGAAAATTGATAGTTAGTGCATTTTGAATATAACCACTAATTAGAAGATATTTTGAAATAAAA
>NW_016930984.1:1219-3324 GCF_001483705.2 Eufriesea mexicana
ACAGTAAAAAAAACTTCGAAACAAACCATGAACTGAATGAGAGGTAAAGTCCAAGGAGAGGGAACGCTACCTTAAAGAAATCCATGAAACTACGGAACCTTCAACAGCAATTCATAAAGACGCAAGACACCCATTTCTTAACAAACCAATTGAAATTACCTATGCAAGGATCAGAAGGAATATCGAATCAATTCTACAAACACCTCCCTCAAAACGCAAAATTCATGCTTCTCGGAATAATGAACGAAGTGATAGAGAAAAAGACGATTCCAGGTAGCTGGAGTAATACTCAGATTTCAATGCTATATAAAAAAGGAGATTCCAAAGATGTAAATATTTATAGGGGCATAGGCTCTGGCAAATGCAGTTCGGAAAATTTTTACCTCAATTTTGACTAACAGATTGAGTTTTACTTTATTGGCTCGTTTTTCCTACAAATTAACTCTACCTCTTCATACACAGACCTGTCGACTAACTCAGGGCAACCACTGGATAACCAAATTAGTAACTGCTCTGTAACTACCTGTCTTTCAGAACAGGCCGTTTTAAAGTCCGTCCAAAGGACAAGCGCCTCCCCAAAGGAGGAGAAAAGCTCCCTCTACCCCAAGGTCAAGGGTGGAGGAAACTCCTTCCTTCGAACTAGCCCCTCCCAAAGGGTTTACATTATTCTACATGAATACAAGTTACGAAAGCAGCGACATCCTTCCGGAAGGACAATCAGGTTTCAGGGTTAGAAAAGGATGCGAGGACAACATCTTCACGCTACGATACAAAATAGCAGAAACCCTCCGAAAACCTAAAACGAAACTGTACATCTTGTTCGTTAATTTCAGAAAGGCCTTCGACTCGATCCAACAAACCCACTATGCCACAAGATGTATAGTGCGAGTGTCAGTTCCAAAATGGTAAACACGATCAAAAGTATCCTCGGGAGTTCCACAGGGATCCCACTTGGGACCTTTGTTATTTAAACTATACGTTAATGATCTTCCCAGGGTGTTTCGATATTGTACTTCCTCTTGCTCTTTACCGACGACTTTAACCTTTACCGACGACTTTAACTTCTTTAAAACTATTCATTCGTCTCGTGATTGTTTTGAAATGCAGCTGGATCTTTGGAGTCTGGAGCGTTGGTGTCGCATAAATGTAATGTCCCTTAATTATAATAAAAGTCGCGTTATGCGTTCATGCAGGAGAGCATTCCCTATCGAATTTGATTACAAGGCCAGTGACGTTTCATTACATCCTGTATTACACCGTTTTATATCTGCGGGTCCTCCCCGCATTATCAGACAGTGGTCACGGATGCAAATAGAACCCTTGGATTTCAAAAACGCTGTGCTCCTAGTCTTATTAAATATAAAATTAGCATAGAAGGAATTCAACAGAATCTTCTGAGGTTTGCACAGCTTATAAAATCTGGCCACAGAATTACACGACCACCTTACACGACCACGATTATGAACCAATCTTAAAAAGACTAAACCTGAAATCTCTCGAAGCTCGTAGGACGATCTTCGATCTACTACTCTTATTTAAATTAGTTAATGGCGTCGTTAACTGTTCAGCACTACTTGCCTCTATCAACTTTCATTCGCCTGCTAGATCGCTGAGGTCATTGCGATCACTCCTGCCTTGCAAATATACTTCCAGATCTGCCAATACTGTCCCTGTAAACCGAATTTGCGAACTTGCAGAAAGGATCAGATTCGAGCTAGATTGCTTCACTGGATCGGTCAATTCTTTTCGTAAACTATTATCTAAATATGTCTAATTTACACTGTTGGAACCCGGATTTCATTATACAATACGGGTTCTAGGGACAAGGTTACGTCGGAAAAATACAAGTCGACGGAAAGGAAAGCACTGGCATTTCGCAAATTTTGTAGAGGCTTATACAATGTTAGTCTTTGGTGGGGTGAAGATGACCATTGACCCTTAGTGAAAGTACGTCCCAAGAATCCTGATATCAAACCTAACCTTCCCTATCCGAAGATTTCCCATGCTACACTCAAACGTAAATGTATTACTTTAACATCAAAAATTAACTTTTCTCCGACATTATGAATATCCTTCCCCACTCTCTGGAACCACACTCCAAAATC
>NW_016930985.1:0-233 GCF_001483705.2 Eufriesea mexicana
CTCTGCGGATACCAGTAATAGTGGTCTCGGCACATTACGTTAAGTTATGTTACGATTGGCTTTGTTACCTTTCGATAGGATAGGGTTGGATTGCTTCGACTTTTGTGATATACGCTACCATTCGCTGGATGTCTGGGCTCTACATTGCCCTACTCTACCATGCTCGACTCAGGGCAGTTCAGAAATAGCGGCCGCGGCGCGCTAGTTAGGGCTTGGTTACGTTTGGTTAGGTT
>NW_016930985.1:379-585 GCF_001483705.2 Eufriesea mexicana
GGTCACGTTTGGCTGTGTTATGTATGCTTGGGTCCGGTTTGGATAGCTTCTACTTTTCTGATGTACACTGCGATTATGTGTATTTCGGCGGTCCCGTCTCCTATAATATGTTCTGCCTGGCTATCGTGAGGCCAGCAACAGCAATCGCGGCACGTACGGTTGAGTTAGGTTACGCTTGTGTTTGTTACGATTGGTTACGTCGGGAG
>NW_016930986.1:0-281 GCF_001483705.2 Eufriesea mexicana
CTTGCCAGAGAATAGGTCTATTCAAAATCAATAATCTGTTATAGCTAGGCGTATAGAGCGCATAACGCCTTCAATCCAATGGCAAGTACCGCCATCTACTAGCCTGAGAATCGGTCTATTCAAAATCTATAATCTGTTATAGCTTGGTGTATAGGTGGCCAACCGCCTTCAGTCCATTGAAAAGTACAGACATCTACTTGCCAGAAAATAGGTCTATCCAATATCTATAACATGTTATAGCTTGGGGAATAGATCGCCTAGCGCCTTCAATCCAATGGCAA
>NW_016930987.1:0-1370 GCF_001483705.2 Eufriesea mexicana
CATGCCAATAGAATCTTTCCTCGATATTTATGCATCAAAAATAGCTCAGCACTATATTATTCGAAAATGTCAATAAAACTGAATTTTCCAGTCAGATAATACAGCATTGCAATGGCTATATCATGCCAATAGAATCTTTCCTCCTTATTTATGCATCGAAACCAGCTCACCACGACATTAGTCGAAAATGGCAATGAAATTGAATTTTGCTGCCATATTCGTTATCATTGCAATGGCTATAGCACGCCAATAGAATCTTTCCACGTTATTTATGCAACAAAACTAGCTCTCCACGATATTAGTCGATAATGTCAATAAAATTGCATTTTCCAGCCAAATTCTATAGTTATCTATAGCATTGCAATGGCTATAGCGTACCAATAGAATCTTTCCTCCTCATTTATGCAACAAAGTCAGCGCACCACGATATTAGTCGAAAATGTCCATAAAATTGAATTTTCCCGTCAGATTCTATAGCATTGCAATGGCTAAAGTATGCCCATAGGATCTTTCCTCCTTATTTGTGCAACAAAATGAGCTCTCCACGATATTAGTCGAAAATGTCAATAAAATTTATCTTTCCATTCAGATTCTATTGCACCCCAATGGCTATAGCATGCCGAAAGAATATTTCCTGCTTATTTATGCATCAAAACTAGCTCACCATGACATTAGTCGAAAATGTCAATGAAATTGAACTTTGCTGACAGATTCTATAGCATTGCAATGGCTATAGCATGCCCATAGGATCTGTCCTCCTTATTTATGCAACAAAATTAGCTCACCACGATGTTAGTCGAAAATGTCAATAAAATTGAATTTTCCAGGCAGTTTCTATAGCATCGATATAGTTATAGCACGCCAATAGAATCTTCCCTCGTTATTTATGCATCAAAACTAGCTCACCACTATATTATTCGAAAATGTCAATAAAATTGAATTTTCCAGTCAGATTCTATAGCATTGCAATGGCTATAGCATGCCGATAGGACCTTTCCTCCTTATTTATGTATCAAAACTAGCTCACCACGACATTAGTCGAAAATGACACTGAAATTGAATTTTGCTGTCAGATTCTATAGCATTGCAATGGCTATAGCATGCTAATAAAATCTTTCCACCTTATTTATGCAAGAAAATTAGCTCACCACGATATTAGTCGAAAATGTCAAAAAAATTGAATTTTCCAGTCAGTTTCTATAGCATCTAAATGGCTATAGCATGCCAATAGAATCTTTCCCCGTTATTTATGCTTCGAAACTAGCTCACAACGATATTAGTCGGTAATGTCAATAAAATTGAACTTTCCAGTCAGATTCTGAAGCATTGCAATGCCTATAGCATGCCAATAGAATCTTTCCTCCTTATTT
>NW_016930988.1:0-578 GCF_001483705.2 Eufriesea mexicana
ATACACTAAAGCACAGTACAGCGCAGAAATCCACCGCAATGCAGAGTGAAGCGCAAAGATCAAGCATATCGCAACCTAACCTAACCTAACCTTACCTAACATAACCTAACATAATCTTACCTAACCCGACCCAACCTAACGCGATGCGGCCACCGTTTCTAGCCTTCCCAGAACAAAGCAGGGCATACTTGATCAGAGCAGTGCGCAGAAATGCACTGAATAGAAATGTGCAGCACAAATGTCGAAGCTATCCTAGCCTAACCCAAACAATCACGGCACATCCAAGCGTAACCTAATTCCACCTAACCTACCAACACCACTATAGCTGACCTCCACAGAGCCAAGCGGAATATGCTAGAGCACGGTAGAGGAAAGATATAAAACGGACAGCAGTGTATATCGCCTAAGTCAAAGCAACCTAACCTGACATAACCTAAGCCATCCGAATGTAGCCTAACACAGCATAAGGTGCTGAGGTCGCTATTGAGGTAGCTCCCAGAGCTAACCTCAGCATGTCAGATCGCAGTACAGTCCAGAGGTCCACCGGATATCTGTGTATAGCGCAAGAGTCAAAGCTT
>NW_016930989.1:0-528 GCF_001483705.2 Eufriesea mexicana
AGCGACCGCTATTACTGGCCTCCCCACAGTCGAGCAGAGCATAATAGAGCAGAGTGCATTGGAAAAATACTCCGAAGAACAGTCTTTGCCGAGAAAGTCGGAGCTATCCGAACTTAACCCATACCATCGTAACCTAATCGAACGTTAAGTATCTGTACCTAACGAGCCGAGACCACTATTGCTGGCCTCTTCAGAGACGAGCAGAGCACATTAGAATACTGTAGGGAGCAGAGGTCCACCGAGTAGCAGCTTATATCACAAAAGTCAAAGCTACCTTTGCCTAACCTAGCCAAACATAGCACAATCAAACGTAACCTAAACCAACCTAAAGTGCCTAGTTCACTATTGGTGACTTCCACAAAGACAACCAGAATATACGTGAGCACAGTAAAGCGCAGAAATCTGCCTCATTTCATTGAAAAATAAAGCGCGAAAGTTAAAGCTATCCTAACCTAACTAAGCTATCCCGACCTAAGCGAACGTAACCTGACAAAACGTAACGTGCCGAGACCACTATTTCTGGCCTTC
>NW_016930990.1:0-598 GCF_001483705.2 Eufriesea mexicana
CATACAACCATGCATACATCCATACATTCATCCATACAAACATCCGTTCATACATCCGTTCTTCCGTCTATCCTCCCATCCATTCATCCACCCACACGCCCATACATCCATGCATCCGTACAACCATACATTAGTACCTCCTTACATCCACACGTACAATCATCCACAAATACATAACTCAAATACAACCATATTTTCAAACATCCATACATACATACATCCATACATTCATACATCCATCCTACCATACGTCCATCGATCCATACATCCAGCGAACCATACATCCATCTATCCATACATCCATCCATCCATACATCAACCCAACTATCCATCCATCCATCCAGACATTCATACATACATCAATACATACATCCATACATACACCCATCCATACATCGATCGATCCATACATCCATCCATCCATACATCAACCCAACAATCCATCCATCCATCCATACATCAACCCAACAATCCATCCATCCATCAAGACATTCATACATACATCAATACATACATCCATACATACACCCATACATACATCCATAGAAACATCCATACATACATCCATGCATACATCCATACATTCCGCCATAGAAAC
>NW_016930991.1:0-521 GCF_001483705.2 Eufriesea mexicana
TTTTATTGTAAATTTTGATGCATCGATGAAATTGTTGGGTAAGTACTTAAACGAGGAATATTTTAAGTAAGGGGTGAAAAGAGAAAGAAGGGGTAAGTGAGAGGGAAGAAAAAGGTTCGTAGATGACACGATGGTCGAAGGTTAGGAATTTTATAATTTTCCAAAATCGAATTTGGTCCTGAAAACTTTAGAACGACTCTCAGACTGTCAATTTTATTGTAAATTTTGATGCATCGATGAAATTGTTGGGTAAGTACTTAAACGAGGAATATTTTAAGTAAGGGGTGAAAAGAGAAAGAAGGGGTAAGTGAGAGGGAAGAAAAAGGTTCGTAAAGGTTCGTAGATGACACGATGGTCGAAGGTTAGGAATTTTATAATTTTCCAAAATCGAATTTGGTCCTGAAAACTTTAGAACGACTCTCAGATTGTCAATTTTATTGTAAATTTTGATGCATCGATGAAATTATTTGGTAAATACTTAAACGAGGAATATTTGGAGTAAAGGGTGTAAAGAGAAAGAG
>NW_016930992.1:0-959 GCF_001483705.2 Eufriesea mexicana
CACGCCAATAGAATCTATCCTCCTTATTTATGCAAAAAAAGATAGCTCACCACGATATTAGTCAAAGCAGTCAATAAAATTGAACTTTCCAGCCAGATTCTTTGGCATTGCAATCGATGTAGCACGCCAATAGTATCTTTCCTCCTTATTTATGCAAGAAAGGCAGCTATCTACGATATTAGTCGAAAATGTCAGAAAAATGGAATTTTCCAGCCAGATTCCAGAGCATTGCAATGGCTATAGCACGCCAATAGAATTTTCCCTCCTTACTTATGCAAGGAAGTCAGCTCACCACAATATTAGTCGAATATGTCAATAACATTTTATTTTCCTGCTTGATTCTATAGCATTGAAATGCCTATAGCATTCCAACATTATCTTTCCTCCTTATTTATGCAAGTGACTTAGCTCACCACGATATTTGTCGAAAATGTCAGTTAAATTGAATTTTCCAGCCAGATTCCAGAGCATTGCAATGGCTATATCTCGCCAATAGGACTTTTGCCCCTTATTTATTGAAGAAAGATAGCTCACCACGATATTAGTCGAAAATGTCAATAAAATTGTATTTTCCAGCCAGGTTCTATAGGATTGCGATGGCTACAGCAGGTCAATAGAATCTTTTCTCCTTATTTATGCAAGGAAGTCAGCTCACCACGATATTAGTCGAAAATGTCAGTATCATTTTATTTTCCTGCCAGATTCTATAGCATTGAAATGACTATAGCACACGAATAGAATCTTTCCGCCTTATATATGTAAGAAAGTTAGCTCCCGCGATATTAGTCGAAAACGGCAATAAAATTGAATTTTCCATCCAGATACTATAGAAATATAATGATTATAGCAGGCCAACAGGATCTACCCACCTTATTTTTGCAAAAAAGGTAGCACATCACGATTTTAGTCGAAAATGTCGATAAAATTGAATTTCCCATCCAGATTCTATAGCATTGCAA
>NW_016930993.1:0-526 GCF_001483705.2 Eufriesea mexicana
ATACTCGAGGTCAGTAGGGCGCAGAAATCCACCTAATAGCATACTATAGCACTAAAGTCAAAGAGACCCCCTCCTATCCTAGTCAATCGTAACAGCAGAACGCATCCTAACACTCCCTAATGAGCCACGAACGCTAATGCTGGCCTCCACATAGCCAAGCAGAACACATTAGTGGAGAGTAGAACGCAGAAATCCATAAAATCTTCGTGTATATCAGAAAAGTCAAAGCTATCCATACATAACCCAAACCAACACAACATAACCAAACATAGCCTAAGTCAATCTAACGCGCCGTTTACCGCTATTGCCGCCCCTCCAGAGCAAATCAGGAAGCAGGACATACCAGAGAACAGTGGAGTGCTGAAATTCACCGAATAGTAGTATACAGCAAGAAAGGTATAGCTGTCTTAACCAAACTTATCCGATCCCGGCCTAACCGAACGTAACTTGACACAACATATCATGCCGAGGCGGTTATAACTGGCCATACTGTAACCATGCTGAAAATATTAGAGTACTGTAGGGC
>NW_016930994.1:0-587 GCF_001483705.2 Eufriesea mexicana
GCTCTGGGAAGGGCAGCAGTAGTGGTCTCGGCGCCTTATGCTTAGTCAGGTTATGTACAGTTAAGATGGGTTGAGATAAGTTTGGTTAGTGTAGCCTTAACTCTTGCGCTGTACACTGCTCTTCGACGAATTTCTGCGCTCTACTGTGCTTTAGTATGTCCTGCTTGGATCTGGGAGGGCGGCAATGGCTGTCTCGGCGCGTTAGACTGTGTTATGCCATGTTTGCCTATGTTCTGCTGGTTTGGGTTAGGATTGTGTAGCTTTGGCTCTTATGATATACACTGCGATAATTCTATGTATTTCTGCGTTCTACTCTCCACTAATGTGTTCTGGTTGGATCTGGGGAAGCCAGCTGTAGCGGCCGCTGCTCTTTAGGTTGAGTTAAGTTACGTACGGTCATGTCGCGATTGGTTAGGTTAGGAGAGGATAGTTTAGACGTTAGTGCTATAGTCTGCTATTAGGTGGATTCCTACGCCCTGCAGTGAACCAGTATTTCAGCTTGGCTCTGGGAAAGCCAGCAATATTGGCCTTGGCACGTTATGTTTAGTGAGGTTACGTTCGACTCGTTTGGGTTACGCTATATCTTG
>NW_016930995.1:0-613 GCF_001483705.2 Eufriesea mexicana
TTATGCGGGAAAGGTATCAGTCGAAAATGTACATTAAATCGAGTTTTCCAGCCAGATTCTATATCATTGCAATTACTATACCGCGCCAGTAGAAGCTTTCCTCCTTCTATATGCAGGAAAGTTAGGTCACCGCCATATTATTCGAAAATGTCATAAAATTGAATTTTCCAGCCAGACTCTGTAGCATTGCAATTGCTATAGCTCGCCAATAGGATATTTCTTCCTTATGTATGCAAGATAGTTAGCTCGCCACGATATTAGTCGATAATGTCATTATAATTGTATTTTCCAGCCAGATTCTATAGGGTTCCAATGACTATAGTACGCCAGTAGGATCTTTCCTCCCTATATATGCAAGAAAGTTAGATCGCCCCGAAAGTAGTCGATAATGTCAATGAAATTGCATTTTCTAGCCTGATTCTTTTGCATCGTCATGGCTATAGCACGCCAATAGAATATTTCATACCTATTTATGCAAGTGGGCTTGCTCACCACGATTTTAGACGAAAATGTCAATAAAATCGAATTTTCCAAGCAGACTCTATGGAATTACAGTGGCTAATCCGCACCAATAAAATCTTTCCTCCGTATTTATGCAAGAAAGTTAGCCCAC
>NW_016930996.1:0-550 GCF_001483705.2 Eufriesea mexicana
TAACTTGCCCTAACCTTAGATAACCGAACGTAGCGTAACTCAAAATAACGTGCAACGACAACTGCTCCTGACCTCCCCATAGCCGAGCAGAATATAGTAAAGTAGAGTTGATTACGGAAATCAACAGAATGACAATGTATAGCACGAAAGCCAAGGCTATCCTTACCAAACTTAGCGAAACCAAGCAAAACTAAAGGTAACCTAGCTCAAACTAACGTGCCGCGACCTCTATTGCTCGCCTCCACAGATTCGGGCGGAGTTAAGTAGTGCAATGTTGAGCGAGGATATCCACAGAATAGCAGTGTGTAGCACAAAAGCCGAAGATATTCTAACCTAACCAGACCCAACTTAACCAAAGGAACATAGCACAGCTCAACGTGACGTGCCGCGACGACTACTACTGGCCTCACCAGAGCCAAGCATAATGTAGGAGAGCACAGTAGATCACGGGAATCAAACTGATGACAGTGTATAGCAGGTTCGAAAGCCAAAGCTATCCTAATCACACTTAACCCAGCCTAACCTAACCAGACGTAAATTAGCACAAGCT
>NW_016930997.1:0-918 GCF_001483705.2 Eufriesea mexicana
GGTCAGGGCAGGTCAGGTCCGGTAAGGTCAGGTCAGGTCAGGTCGGGACAGGTCAGGTCAGGTAAGGTCAGATCAGGTCAGGTCACGTCAGGTCAGGTCAGGTCACGTCAGGTCAGGTCAGATCAGTCCGGTCAGTTCAGGTGAGGTGAGGTCAGGTGAGGTTAGGTCAGGTCAGGTCATGTCAGGTCAGTTCAGATCAGGAGAGATGCTGTCAGTTCAGGTCAGGCCAGATCATGTCTGGTCAGGTCACGCCAGTTCGGGTCAGTTCACTTCAGATCAGATCATGTCATGTCAGGTCACCTCAGGGCAAGTCAGGCCAGGCAAGGCCCGGGCTGTTCAGGTCAGGTCAGGTCAGGACAGGTCACGTCAGGTCGGTCAGGCCAGGTCAGATGCTGACAGTTCAGGTCAGTTCAGGTCAGGGGAGGTCAGGCCAGGTCATATATGGTCAGGTCAGGTCAGGTCAGGTCAGATCAGTCGGGTAAGGTCAGCCCAGGTCAGGTCAGGTCAGGTTAGGTCAGTTCAGGTCAGGCTAGGTCAGTTCAGGTCAGATCATGTCAGGTCAGGTCAGGCCAGTTCAGGCCAGTTCACTTCAGATCAGATAATGTCAAGTCACCTCAGATCATGTCAGGCCAGGCAATGTCGGGGCTGGTCAGGTCAGGTCAGGTCAAGTCAGCTCAGGTCAGGTCAGGTAAGCCCAGGTCATGTCAGGTCGGGTCAGGTCAGATGATGTCAGTTCAGGTCAGGTCAGGTCAGGTCATGTCAGGTCAGGTCAAGTCTGGTAAGGTCAGGACAGGCCATGTAATGTCTGGTCAGGTCAGGAGGGGTAAGGCCTGTTAAAGTAGGGACAGGTCAGGACAGGCCAGGTAATGTCAGGTCAGGTAAGGTCAGGTCAGGAAGGGTCAGTTCAGGTCAGTTCAG
>NW_016930998.1:0-658 GCF_001483705.2 Eufriesea mexicana
GGCGTGCTATAGCCGACGTAATGCTATAGAATATGGCTGGAAAGTTCAATTTTGTTGGCATTTTCAACTAATATAGTGGTGAGTTGGCTTGCTTGCATTAATAAGGAGGAATGATTCTATTGACGTGCTATAGCCATTGGAATGCTATAGAATCTTGCTGGAAAATTCAATTTTAATGACATTTTCGACTAACACCGTAATTTTCGACTAACACCGTGGTGAGCTAAGTTCCTTTCGTAAGTAAGGAGGAACGATGCTTTTTGAGTGCTATAGCAATTGCAATGATATAGAATGTTGCTGGAAAATACAATTTTGTTGACATTTTCGACAAATATCGTGGTGAGCTAACTTCCCTGCGTAAGTAAGCAGGAAAGATGCTTTTTGAATGCTATAGCCATTGCAATGGTATAGATTTGGATGGAAAATACAATTTCTTTGTCATTTCCGACTAGTACCATGGCGAGCTCTCTTCCTTGCATAGGTAAGGGGAAAAGATACTTTTGACGTGCTATATCCACTGCAATGCTGTAGAATCTGCCTGGAAAATCCAATTTTATTGACATTTTCGGCTAGTATCGCTGTGAGTTAACTTTCATGCATAAATAAGGAGGAAAGGTTGTATTGGCCTGCTATAGGCATTGCAAAGCGATAGCATCTT
>NW_016930999.1:0-1066 GCF_001483705.2 Eufriesea mexicana
GATTCTAGGTGAAAAAGCAAATCGAAAATAAAGAATAAAATTTTTCCATTCGAAGCTTCGTTACCGAGAAAATCGACTTTGTGTATTCACCGAGTACACGTGCATTTAGCTATGGCTTATATGGATAGACCATCGATATACGAGTATCGGTGGTACAATCGATCAGGGGTGATTCTACGTGAAAAACCAAATCGAAAATGAAAAATAAAATTTTTCCATTCGAAGCTTCGTTTTCGAGGAAATCGACTTTGTGTATTCACCGAGTACACGTGCATTTAGCTATGGCTTATATGGATAGACCATCGATATACGAGTATCGGTGGTACAATCGATCAGAGGCGATTCTACGTGAAAAACCAAATCGAAAATGAAAAATAAAATTTTTCCATTCGAAGCATCGTTTTCGAGGAAATCGATTTTGAATATTCAACGTGAACGCGTGCACTTTGGCTAAGATGGCTGGAGCCATCAGTATACCAGCGTACTCACTGAATATTCAAAATCGATTTCCTCGAAAAAGAAGCTTCGAATGAAAAAATGTTATTCTTTATTTTCGATTTGTTTTTTCACGTAGAATCACCTCCTACCGATTTTACCACCGATACTGGTGTATCGATGGTCCATACATGTAAGCCATAGCTAAAAGCACGTGATGTACTCGGTGAATATTTAAAGTTGATTTCCTCGACAACGAAGCTTCGAATGAAAAAATTTTATTCTTCATTTTCGATTCTGTTTTTCACATAGAATCACCCTCTTCCTAGTCCTACTACCATTGGTGTGATACCTTGTATATATAGATATATGAAGATGAAAATGCAAAATACTGTTTGCACCATTGGCACATTGACGTCCAGTTCCGCCATCGCGAAATGGTTGAACCTACGATACTACGTTGTTATTTTATTCGAAAATATAGTTAACAGATGCGAGAAAAATGGTATCGCTCATACGACCATCATTTTCCTGCAACTTAAAGCGAGTTACGACTTTTCCAGACCAGTCAGTTCTTCTCCCTGGCCACCCTGTAGCTGTTCATGGTCGCCATGAAACGCAGCGATAAATT
>NW_016931000.1:0-370 GCF_001483705.2 Eufriesea mexicana
AGATCGGTGGATCTTCAGGGACTTTGTCACGAAATTAATTTTAACATTGGGACACTAATTGTCGACTAAGTTCGGAACGGGTTTCAATTCCGCGAATTTTTCCGCTGCGGAAAATCAACGTCCGAGCCTTGTCTGGGCTATGGGAAGATCGGTGGATTTTCAGGGACTTGTCACGAAATTAATTTTAACATTGGGACACTAATTGTCGACTAAGTTCGGAACGGGTTTCAATTCCGCGAATTTTTCCGCTGCGGAAAATCAACGTCCGAGCCTTGTCTGGGCTATGGGAAGATCGGTGGATTTTCAGGGACTTGTCACGAAATTAATTTTAACATTGGGACACTAATTGTCGACTAAGTTCGGGACAGGT
>NW_016931001.1:0-300 GCF_001483705.2 Eufriesea mexicana
AAATTTAATTTTATTGACATTTTCGACTAATATCGTGGTGAGCTGACTGTCTTGCATAAATAAAGAGGTAAGATTCCATTAGCGTGCTATAGCCATTGCGGTGCTACAGAATCTGGCTGGAAAATTCAACTTTATTGACATTTTCGACTAATATCGTGGTGAAGTTACTTTCTTGCATAAATAAGGACAGATACTATTGGCGTGCTACAGCCATTGCAATGCTATAGAAACTGGCTGGAAAATTCAATTTTAATTGCATTTTCGTCTAATTTCGTGGTGAGCTGACTTACTTCCATGTTT
>NW_016931001.1:365-1278 GCF_001483705.2 Eufriesea mexicana
AAATCTGGCTGGAAAATTAAATTTTATTGACATTTTTGACTAATATCGTGGTGAGCTATCTTTCGTGCATAAATAAGGAGGAATGATTCAATTGCCGTGCTATAGCCATTGCATTGTTATAGGATCACGTTGGAAAATTCAATTTTACAGACATTTTCGACTAATATCGTGGTGAGCTATCTTTCTTTCATAAATAAGGAGGGAAGATTCTATTGGCGTGCTATAGCCATTGCAATGCTATAGAGTCTGCCTGGAAAATTCAATTTTATTGTGATTTTCTACTAATATCGTTGTGAGCTGGCTCCATTGCATACGTAAGGAGGAAGTATTCTATTGGCGTGCTATAGCCATTGCAATGCTATAGAATCTGCCTGGAAAATTCAATTTTATTGTTATTTTCTACTAATATCGTGGTGAGCTAACTCCATTGTATACCAAAGGAGGAAGAATCCTATTGGCCAACTATTGCCATTGCATTGATATAGAATATGCCTGGAAAAATCAATTTTACTTACATTTTCGTCTAATATCGTGGTGAGCTGACTTACTTCCATGTTTAGGTGGAAAGGTTCTATTGTCTTGCTATAGCCATTGCAATGCTATAGAATCTGGCTGGAAAATTCAATTTTATTGTTATTTTCCGCTAATATCGTGGTGAGCTAATTTTCTTGCATAAATAAGGAGGAAAGATTCTATTGGCGTGCTATAGCAATTGCAGAGGTATAGAATCCGTCTGGAAAATTCAATTTTATTTACAATTTCGACTAATATCGTGGTGAGCAATCTATCTTTCATAAATAAGGAGGGAAGATTCTACTGGCGTGCTATAGCCATTGCAATGCTTTAGAACCTGCCTGGAAAATTCAATTTTATTGACATTTTCGACTAATATCGTGGTGAGCTGACTGTCTTG
>NW_016931002.1:0-998 GCF_001483705.2 Eufriesea mexicana
GATTCTATGGATTTCTGCTGCCTGCTCTCCTACAATACGTTTTGCTTTGCTCTGGGGATGCCAGCAATAGGGGCCGCGTCACGGTGGGTTTAGTTAAGTTACGTTTGGTTGTGCTATGTTTTGTTATGTTAGGCTAGGAAATCCTTGACTTTTGTGCTATACACTGCCATTTGATGGACCTATGCGTTCTTCTGCGCTACAATATGCTCTGCTTGGCTCTGAGGTGGCCAGCAATAGTGGTCTCAGCACGGTAGGTTTAGTTAGGTTACGATTGGATATGGTACGTTGGATTAGGTTAGGGCAGGCTGGTTCCGACTTTCGTGCTTTACACTGCTTTTCGGTTGACTTCTGCTCTCTACTCTCCTGTATTATGATCTGCTTGGCTCTGGAAGGCCAGAAATACTGGTGTCGTCACGTTCGGTTGAGTTAGGTTACGTTCGGTTATGTTATGTTTGGTCAGGTTATGCTGGGATAGATATGACTTCTGTGCTATACACTACTATTCGGTCTACTCCTTCGCTCTGCTGTGCTCTGGTATATTCTATTTTGCACTGTGCCAGCCAGCAGTATTGGTGCATGCACGTTGGTTTGAATTATGTTGCGCTTGATTATGCTAAGTTTTGTTAGATAAGGATTGGATAAATTCGTCTTTCGCGCTATACACTGCTATTCGGTGGATTTCGGCGCACTAAATTGCACTACTATACTCTGCTCGACCCTGGGGTGGCCAGCAATGGTGGTCGTGGCACGAAAGCTTGAGTTAGGTTACGTTTGGCTATGTTACGTTTGGTTAGGATAGGCTAGGATAGCTATGACTCTTGTGTTATACACTGCTGCATGGTGGGTTTATGTGCTCTTCTGTGCTACAATATGCTCCACTTGGCTTTGTGATGGCCAGCAAATATGGTCTCGGCTCGTTAGTTCGAGTTATGTTGCGTTTGGTTAGGGTAGGTTTGTTGGGATCAAATTGCGATAGCTTTGACTTTTCTGCCATACAC
>NW_016931003.1:0-917 GCF_001483705.2 Eufriesea mexicana
ATGTATGGATGCGTGGATGTATGTATTGACGTATGTGTGGATGTATGGAAGAATGGATGGATTTGTCAGTGGATGTCTGGATGGATGGATTTATGAATGTATGAATGTATGGATGTATGGATGTATGGATGTATGGCTGTTTGGATGTATGGATGTTCGAATGTATGGACGAATGTATGTATTGGTGTTTTGATGTATGCATGGATGTATGTATGTATTGATGAATGTATGGGTGTATGGATGGATGGATGTATGGATTGTTGCATGGAAGTATGTATGTATAGATGTATGGATGCGTGGATGTATGTATTGACGTATGTGTGGATGTATGGAAGGATGGATGGATTGGTGAATGGATATCTGGATGGATGGAAGTGAATGTATGGATGTATGTATGTATGGATGTATGGCTGTTTGGATGTATGGATGTTCGAATGTATGGACGAATGTATGTATCTTTGTTTTGATGTATGCATGGATGTATGTATGTATTGATGGATGTATGGGTGTATGGATGGATGAATGGATTGGTGGATGGATGAATGGATGGATGGTTGTATGGATCGATGGATGAACGTATGGATGTCTGTACAGATGTATGTATGGTTGTATGGATGGGTGCATGTATGGATGAATGCATGTATCGGTGGATTTATGTATGGAAGTATGTATGGATGGATGCATGGGTGTATGGATGTATGGATGGATGTATTTGTGAATAGATGGATCTATGGATGTATGTATGTATGTGTAGGTGTTTGTATGAATGTTTGTGTTGATGGATATATGGATGGATGCATGGATGGATGGATGGATGAATGGATGTATGTATGTATGTATGTTTGGATGTAAGAATGTACGGATGTATGGGTGTCCTGATGTATGGATGTATGGATGTAAGAATGCATGGATGTACG
>NW_016931004.1:0-354 GCF_001483705.2 Eufriesea mexicana
CTTACGCAAGGAAGCTAGCTCACCACGATATTTGTCGAAAATGTCAACAAAATTGTATTTTCCGCCCACAAACTATATCATTGCAATGGCTACAGCACTCAAAAAGCATCTTTCCTCCTTACTTGCGCAAGGAAGTTAGCTCACCACGGTATCAGTCGAAAATGTCAACAAAATTCAAATTTCCAGCCAGATTCTATAGCAATCCGACGCCTATAGCACGCAAACTGAAACTTTCTTCCTTATTTATGCAATAAAGCCAGCTCACCACGATATTAGTCGAAAATGTCAATGAAATTGAATTTTTCATGAAACTTCTATAGCTTTGCAATGCCTATAGCCCGCCAATAGAATCTT
>NW_016931005.1:0-370 GCF_001483705.2 Eufriesea mexicana
TTTTATGCGAGAATGTCATCTCACCACGATATTAGCCGAAAATGACAATAAAATTGAATTTTCGCGGATGATTCTATAGCATTGCAATGCCTATAGCACGCCAGTAGAATCTCTCCTCCTTATTTATGCAAGAAAGTTAGCTCACCACGATATTAGTCGAAACTGTCAATAAAATTGAATCTGCCAAGCACATTCTACATCATTGCAATGGCTATAGCAGGCCAGTAGAATCTTTCCTCCTTATTTGCGCAGGAAGGACAGCTCACCACAATATTAGTGGGAGATATCAATAAAATTGTATTCTCCAGCCAGATTCTACAGCACTTGAGCGGCTACAGCACGCAAATAGAATCTTTCCTCCTTATTTATG
>NW_016931006.1:0-262 GCF_001483705.2 Eufriesea mexicana
AATAGAATATTTCACCCTTATTTATGCAAGAAACACAGTTCACCAAGATATCAGTCGAGAATGGCAATGAAAATGAATTTTCCAACCAGATTCTATAGCAGTGCAATGGCTATAGCACGCCAATAGCATCTTTTCTCATATCATCATTTAGACGGGAAAGGTAGCTCACCACGATATCAGTCGAAAATGTCCAAAAAAATGATTTTTCCAGCCAGATTCTGTCGCATTGCAGTGGACATATCGCGCCAATAGAATATTTCTT
>NW_016931007.1:0-1454 GCF_001483705.2 Eufriesea mexicana
CTGCTATAAGGTGGATTTGAGCCCACTGCAATGCTTTAATATTTTAGGCTTGGCTCTGGGACGTGCAGCAATCGTGGTATCTGCTCGTTTTGTTGAGGCCGGTTAAGTCCGGTTAGGTTGGGTTAGGATAAGTATGGTTAGGATATCTTCAACTTTTGTGCTGTGCACTGCTATTCGTACGTCTTCTGCAGTCTCCTGTGCTCTAGTTTGTCCTGCTTGGAACAGGGAGGTCAGCTATTGCGGTTTCGTCACGTTAGGTTGTGTTAGGCTATGCTTGGTTATTTCTGTTGGTTTGGGTTAGGCATACGTAGTTTTGACTTTTCTGATATACACTGCGATTCTACGGATTTCTGGGTTCTACTCTACACTAACGTGTTCCGGTTGGCTCTGGGTGGCCAGCAATAGTGCTCCCGGCACGTAAGACGGCATGTAAGCATGAGCTAGGTGACGTTCGGTTATGCTACGTTTGGTTAGGTTAGGAGAGGGTGGCTTCGGCTTTTGCGCTATAGTCTGCTATTAGGTGGATACCTGGAACCAACAGTGCTTTAATATTTTTAGCTTGGCTCCAGGAAGGACAACAATAGTGGTCTCTGCACGTTACGTTGTGTCACGTTACGTTCGGTTATATTGGGTTAGCCTCAGTTTGGTGATTAAAGCTTCATCCATTGCGCTCTACACGGCCATTCCGTGGGATTCTGCGCTATACTCTCCTCTAGTATGCCCTTCTTGGCACTGGGTAGGGCAGCTACAGCGATCTCTGCACGTTAGGTTAGTAAGTTTACATTCTGTTATGTTCTGTTCATTTGGGTTAGGCTTTCGTAGGTCCGACCACTCTGATATAAATTGCTATTCCACAAACTTCTGCGTTCTGCTCTCCACAAATGTGCTTTGTTTGGCTCTGGGGAGGCCAGCAATGGTAGCCTCAGCGCCTTATGCTGAATTAACCTATGATAGGCTAGGTTAGGTTAAGACACGTTGTAGCAAGGTACCTTCCACCTTTGCGCTATACACTGCTCTTCGATGGATTTCTGCTCTCTACCTTGCTCTAGTATATTCTGTTTGACAAATGGGGGGCCAGCTGTACTGGTCTCGGCACGTTTGTCTGAGTTATGTTGCGCTCGGTTTGGTTCCGATTGGGCAGCATAGGCTCTTGTGCTAACACTGCTATCTGGCGGATTTATGCACCCTACATTGCTCTTCTATACTCCGCTAGACACTCGGGGGACCAGCAGTAGTGGTCTCGGCACGCTAGGTTGAGATAGGCGCAGCTCAGTTGGGTCACGGTAGTCTGGGTTGTGTTTATATAGCTTTGTCTTACGTGGTATACGCTGCTGCTCGGTGGACTATTGAGATGTACTGTGAAGTAGCATGTCCTACTTGGCTCTCGTGATGGTAGCTGTAGTAATCTCCGAACATTAGGCTGCGTTAGGTTACGTTTGTTTACGTTACGTTTG
>NW_016931008.1:0-210 GCF_001483705.2 Eufriesea mexicana
AACTGATCTCAACCTTCCGTGCCACGACCACCATTGCTGGCCACATCAGTGTCGGGCAGAGTAGAGTGGAGCAATGTGGAGCGTAGAAATACGACGAATAGCAGTGTATAGCACTAAAGTCGCAGCTACCATGTCCTAACCAGTCCTAACGTATTATGATCAAACCCAATATAACTTATCCTAACGTGCCGAGACCACTACTGCCTGATT
>NW_016931009.1:0-231 GCF_001483705.2 Eufriesea mexicana
TATTTATGCAACAAAATTAGCTCACCAAGATATTAGTCGTTAATGTCAATAGAATTGAATTATCCAGTCAGATTCTCTAGCATTGCAATGGCTATAGCATGCCAATAGAATCTTTTCTCCTTATTTACGCAACAAAATTAGCTGACCACGCTATTAGTGGAAAATGTAAATAAAATTGAATTTTCCAGTCAGATTCTATAGCATTGCAATGGATATTACATGCCAATAGAA
>NW_016931010.1:0-3375 GCF_001483705.2 Eufriesea mexicana
ACCTGAACAAACAAAACATAGCGGAACGTACCTAACATACCCTAACGTGCCTACACCACGATTGCTGACCTCCCAGAGAAAAGCAGAAGACATTAGAGCACAGAAGTTCGCTGAAATCCACCTAACATTTGTATATAGCGTAAATGTCAAAGGTATCCAGTCGTAACCTAACGAATCGTAAAACTACCGAACGTAATAGACCTTAACCTATGGTGCCGCAAACAGAATTGCTAATCTCCCCTGAGCCAAGCGGAACATATTAGACGAGAGTATGGCGCAGAAATCCATGGAACCGCAGTGTACAGCAGAAGATTCAAAGGCATCCAAACCGAACCGAAACAAACGTAACCTACACTAACGTAGACAAACACAACGTAACCTGCCGCGACCAGTATCGCTTGCCACCCCAGTGTCTAGCAGATTAGAGTATAGCACAGTGGAGAGTACGAGCCCGCCGAACAACTGTGTAAGTATGAAATCCAAAGCTACCATAACCAAACATATCCTAACCTAACCAAACCGAGCGTAAACTAACCCAACGCAAGGTGCCACGAGCACCATTGCCCTCATCCCGATGGTCGAACAGGGTATAGGGGAGCAAAGTAAAGATCAGGAATCCACGGAATAGAATTGTACGCCACAAAAGTCGAAGCTACCCACTCCTAACCCATCAAAACGAAATATAAGGAAACGCAAGATAGCATAACTTAACGTGCCGAGATCACTATCGCTGGACACCCCAGAGCCAAGCAGCGTATACGAGAGCAAGGTGGAGCGCAGAAAGGCACCAAATTGCACTGTATGGCACAAAAGTCGGAGATAACGTAAATTAACCTAACATAGCCAAACCTTACCTAACGCAGACGTACTGAACCTAGCGTGCTGCGACCATTGTTGGTGGCCTTCCCAGAGTTGAGCATATCATAGCAGAGCGCAGGAGGGCGCGAAAATCCACCTAACAGCTGTGTATACCTCGAAAGCCGAATCTATCCAGACAAAACCAAAGCATGCATAACCTAACCAAACGTAGCCTAACTCCACCTAACGTGCCGGGAACACTACGACTGGCTAGCAAGATGTACTGGAGCACAGCAGGGTGAAGGAGGCCACCAAATAGCAGTGTATGGCACAAAAGTCGAAGAAATCGTAACCTAACATCTCCTAACCTAACCTAACCAAATGTAGATTAACTAAGCCTAACGATCCAACACCTCCATTGCTGGCCACCCCAGAGCCAAGCAGATCATATTAGAGAACAGTAGAGCCCAGGAATCTCCAAACAGCAGTGTATATCGTAAAAGGTTATGCAACCTTTACCAAACCTATCTTAACCTAACCTGACCGAACGTAACCTATGTCAAACTGTCGTGCCTCGACAGATATTGCTGGTATCCCCCGAGTCGAGCTGATTATGTTATAGCAATACACAGCGCAGAAATCCACCGAATAACCGTGTATAGCACAAAAGTCAATGCTATCCTACGCTAACCTAACCAAACGTAACACAATCAAACGTAACGTAACTCAGACTTACGTGCCGAGACAAATTCTGCTGGCCTCACCAGAGCCAAACATAATGTACTGGAGCACAGTGGGGCGTTGAAATCGGCCTAATAGCGTTACATAGCATAAAAGTCAAAGCTATCGTGGCCTAACCTTACCAAACGTAACACATGCAAACGTTATCTATAGCAAACTATCGTGTCGCGACCACTATTGCTAGCTTCCACAGAGCCAACAAAACATCCTAGGGCATAGTAGTGCGCAGAAGTCCACCTAGTATAAGTGGTTAGCGCAAAAGTTGAAACAACCCCATCTTAGCCTAGCCAAACCATACCTAACCAAAAGTTATAGAACACAACCTAACTTGCCGAGACCACCATTGCTGCCATTCCTGGAGCCAAGCTGAAAATATCAGAAATCCACCAAATAACAGAGTATATTCCAAAGTCAAAGCTATCCTGTACAAACATATCCAATTGTAACATGCACAAACGTAACGTAGCACAACTCAAGGTGCCGTGACTGCTATTGCTGGCCTTCCCACATTCCAGTAGAGCATAGTAGAGCGCTGGTATCCACCGAATAGCAGTGTATACCTCGAAGGTCGTAGCTTCCCAAAGCCAGCCCAGACAAACGTAAACTGACCAAACGTTGCCTAACTCAATCTGACGTGCCTAGAACACTATTGCTGGTCTCCCCAGAGACAAGGAGAGCATATTAGAGCACAGTATAGCGCAGATATTCATCGAATAGCAGTATACAGCACAATAGTCAATGCTGCCCTCTCCTCCCTAGCCAAACGTAACATATCCAAACGTAGCCTAAATAAAGCTAACGTGCAGGGACAACGATTACGGGGCACCGCAGGTTAGAGCAGATAATAGTGGCGCAATGTGGCGCGTAGGAATCCAGCGAATAGCAGTGTATAGCTCAAAAGTCGAAGCTACCCTATCCTGAACTATCCAAACGTAATAAAGCCAAACGTAGCAATACTTAACCTAACGAGCCACCACTGTCGCTTAAATCGCAAGAGCCAACCAGAATACAACAGAGCACTGTTGAGCCAGGGATGCCACCAAACAGCAGCGAATAGCACAAGTGTCAAAGGAACCCCAACCCTACCAGGCCTAACCTGTCCTAACAAAATGAAGACTAACTGAACCTAACGAGACGAGGCCACAATTGCTGGCCTCCCCAGAGCCAGGCAGAGCGAGTCAGAGCACAATGGAGCATAAAAATGACCGAAAAGCAGCGCACAGCACAAAAGTCAAAGCTATCCTAAACCAACCTGACCGAGCCTCACCTAACGTAACGTAGTCTATCTGACCATAACGTGCGGAGACACTATTGCTGGCCTTCACAGAGACAATCAGAGCATATTTGAGCACAGTATAGCGCGGAAGTTCGCTGAACAGCAGTATACAGTATAAATGTCGCAGGTACCCTATCCTAACCTGTCCAAACGTAATATAACCAAACGCAAGCTGACATAACCTAACGTGCCGTGACCACTATTGCTAGATACCACAGAGCCTAGTAGAATACGCTAGAGCACAGCAGAGCAAAGAAAGCCTCCGAAGAGCAGCGGACAGCACAAGTGTCAGATACATACTAACCTTTCCTGTCGTAATCTAACACAATCAAACGCAGGGTAACTAAACAAAACATGACCAGAACACTATTGCAGGCCCCCACAGCGCCAAGAGGAACATACCAGAGCACAGTGGAACGCACAAATCCACCGAATAGCAGTGTATACCATGAAAGACGATGTCATCCAAACCTAACCCAAACAAACATAGCCGAACTTTACGTAGCATAAATCAACCTAACGAGCCGGGACAAATACTGCTGGCCTCCTCAGCCCCAAGA
>NW_016931011.1:0-738 GCF_001483705.2 Eufriesea mexicana
AACAGAGCAACCCATACCTAAACCGAATTAACGTGACATAACCAAACGTAGCCTAACTCAACCCATCGTGCCGGGTCCACTATTGCTGGCATCCCGGAGCAGAGCAGAGGATATTAGAGCACGTAGGAACGCAAGGATCCACCGAATATCAGTGCAAAGCACAAAAGGCAAAGCTAACATATCCTAACCTAACCAAACTTAACGTAAACAAGCGTAACCAAGCTCAAACTAACGTGCCGATATCTCGATTGCTCCTCTCCCCAGAGACAAGCTGAACATATTAGAGGAGAGCAGATCGCAGAAATCCATAGAGTCTGTAGCACAAAAGACAAAGCCAACCTATCATAACATAACAAAACGTAGCATAGCAATACGCAGATTAACTCAAGCTAACGCGTCGAGGCCACTATTGCTGGCCTCCCCAGAGCCCAGCAGAATATACTAGAGCATAGTACAGCGCAGATATCCACTGCGTAATAAAGTATAGCACAAAAGTGAAGGATATCCTAACCCAACCTGACCTAACCCAACACATCCGAACGTAGCGTAATACAGAATAACGTGCCGAGACCACCATTGCTGGCATCCCCACTGACAAATAAAGCATATTAAAACACAGTAGAGCGCCGAAGTCCACCGGATTGCTGTGCATAGCACAAAAACGTCAAGGGTATACTATCCTAACCGAGCAAAACGTTACATAACAAAACGTAACATACCTATACCCAACATGCTCGG
>NW_016931012.1:0-699 GCF_001483705.2 Eufriesea mexicana
TTGCCAGATAATAGGTCTATTCTTAATCTATAATCTGTTATAGCTTGTAGAATAGGTCGCTAAACGTCTTCAGTCCAACGGCAAGTAAAGCCATCTACTTGCCAGAGAATTGGTCTATTCAAAATCTATTACCTGTTATAGATTGGGGAATAGATAGCCTAACGCCTCCAATCCAATGGCTAGTACTGCCACCCTCTTGGCAGGGCATAAGTCTATTCAAAATGTATAATCTGTTATGGCTTGGTGAATAGACCGCCAAACGCCTTCAATCCAATGGCAAGTAGTGCCATCTACTTGCCAGACAATATGTCCTTTCAAAATTTTTAACCTGTTATAGCTTGGTGAATTGATAGCCTAACGCCTTCAATCCAATGGCTAGTACAGCCATCTACATGTCGGAGAATAGGTCTATTCAAAATCTAATTATTGCTCATTGAATAAGTCGCCCATCGCCTTCAATGCTGTGGCAAGTACACACTTCTACTTGCCAGCAAATAGGTTTATTCAAAGTCTATAGCCTGCAATAGCTTGGTGAATAGAACGAATATGGCCTTCAATCCAATGGCAAGTACAGCCATCTACTTACCAGTGGATTTGTCTATTCAAAATATATAACGTGTTATAGCTTGGTGAATGGATCGCCTAACGCCTTCAATCTAATGGCAAGTACTGCCACCCTCTTGACAGGGCACAAGTCTA
>NW_016931013.1:0-542 GCF_001483705.2 Eufriesea mexicana
ATTAATGTATGAACGTTTGTACGTAAGGATGTGTGAATGTATGGCCGTATTTGCGTTATGGATATACGTATGTATGTATGCATGGATGTGTGTATGTAAGAATATATGGATGCACGGAGGCATGGATATATCGATGTGTGTGTGGACGAATGCATGGGTGAATGGACGGAAGAATGGATGTATGTATGGATGCTTGTATGGATGACTGTATGGATGAGAATGGATGTATGCATGTATGGATGTATGGATGTATGTATGTATGGACGTATGGATGTACGAATGTAATGATGTACGTATGTATGGATGTATGGACGGATGGATGGATGTTTTGATGTATGTATGGATGTATGGATGGATGGGTGGTTTGGTGGATAGATGTGTTGGTGGATCGATGTATGGATCGATGCACGTATGGATTGAGTGATGTGTGGATGGATCGATGTATGGAAGGATGGCTGTATGGATGGATGGATGAATGCATGGGTGGTTTGAGGAATGGATGGACGGATGTTCGTATGTATGGATGTATGTATGAATATATG
>NW_016931014.1:0-289 GCF_001483705.2 Eufriesea mexicana
CTAATATCGTCGTCAGCTAACTTTCTTGTATAAATATGGGGGAAAGATACTATTGCCGTGCTGTAGCCGTTACAATGCTACAGAATCTGCCTCGAAAATTGAACTTTATTGACATTTTCGACTAATATCGCGGTGAGCTAACTTCCTTGCCTAAATAAGGAGGAGAGATTCTATTGGCACGCTATAGCCATTGCAGTGCTATAGAATCTGGCTGCTAAATTCAATTTTATTGGCATTTTCGGATAATATCGTGGTGAGATAACTTTCTTGTATAAATAAGGAGGAAAGA
>NW_016931015.1:0-2036 GCF_001483705.2 Eufriesea mexicana
AATCCTAACATAAAGTAGCGTAACATATCTCAACCTAACGGGCCGCGACCACTTTTGCTGGCCCCCACGGAGCCAGGCTGAAGATATTAGAGCATGGTAGGGCGCAGGAATCAACCTAATAGCAGACTATGGCACTAAAGTCAAAGCTATCCTCACCTAACATAACCAATCTTATAGTAACCAAACGTAACATAACTTAACCCAACGTGCCGCAAACACTATTGCTGTCCTCCTCAGAGCCAAGTAGAAAACATTAGCGTAGGGTATAACGCAGAAATACAACGGATCGCAGCGTATATCATAAAAGTCAAAGCTACCTAAGCCTAATCGAAACCAACGGAGCAAAACAAAACACAGCCTAACGCAACCTGAAGTGACGGGTCCATTATAGCTGCTCTCCACAGAGTCAAGCGGGAAATATTAGAGGACAGTAGGGCGAAGAACTCTACAGAAAAGCACTCTATAGTCCAAAAATTGATGCTATCCTAACTAAACCTAGCCTAACCCAACCTTACCGAATGTATCCTGACTGAACATAAAGTGGCGAGACGACTATTGCTGCCCTACCCCGAGCGAAGCTGAATATATTAGTGCTCTGAATGGCGCAGAATCCACTTAATAGCAGAATATAGCACTAAAGTCAAAGCAATCTTCTCCTAACATAGCCAATCGTAACAAAGCCAAGCGTAACCTAACACGCCGTAACGTGCCGCGGCGAATATTTCTGGCCTCCCCAGAGCCAATCAGAACACTTTAGTGGAGAGTAGAACGAGGAAATCCATAGAAACACCGCGTATATCAGAAGTGTCAAGGCTACCCGAACCTAACCCGAACAAACAGAACATAACCAAACATAGCCTAACTAAGCCTAACGTGCCGAGACCGCTATTGCTGCCCTCCCCAGAGTCGAGTAGTGCATACTAGATCCCGGCAGAGCGCAGAAATTCACCGAATAGCAGTGTGCAACACAAAAGTTAAAGCCATCCGGAACAAACTTAGCCTAGCCCAAAAGAACCGTACGTAAACTCACAAAACATATCGCGCCGCGGACTCTACTGATGGCCTCCCAAGAGTCAAGCAGAGCACATTAGCGGAGTGTAGAGCGCAGGAATCCATAGAATCGCTGTGTATATCAGATAAGTCTGTGCTACCGAAGCCTAACCAAAACCAACAGAACATGGCCGAACATGTCACAACTCAAACCAAAGTGCCGAGACCACTATGGCTGCCCTCCCCAGAGCCTAGCAGGGCATACTAGATAAAAGTAGAGCGCAGAATTCCACCAAACAGCGGTGAACAGCACTAAGGTTAAAACAATCCTAACCAAACTTAGCGTAACCGAACATAACCTAACGTAACTGTTTCAACATAACGTGTCGAGACCACCCGTTCTGGTCTTCCTAGAGCCATGCTGAAAATATTAGAGCACCGTGGGGCGCAAAAATCCACCTAATATCAGGCTAAGCATTAAAGTCGAAACTATCCTCTCCTATCCTATCCAACCGTTTCTTAACCGAATGCAACCTAAGCCAAACATACGTGCCGCAATCACTATTGCTGTTCTCCCCAGGGCCAAGCAGAACACATTAGTGGAGAGTAGAACGCAGGAGTCCATGGAATCGCTGTGTATATCAGACAAATCGAAGCTAGCCATACCTAACCCAAACAAACGGAACATAAACAAACGTAGTCTGCAATGCGGTGGATTACTGCGCACCACCGTACTCTAGTATATTCTGCTTGTCTCTGGGGCGGCTAGCAATACTTGTCGCGGCACGTTGCTTTCAGATATGTTTCGCTTGGCTCCGTCACGGTTTGGTAGGTTAGGAAAGGATGGCCTTATCTTTTTCTATATACACAACCATTCGTTGGATTTGTGCATACTATTGTGATCTAATGTTCTCTGCTTTGCTCTGGGGACGCTGGAAATAGAATTCTTGCACGCTAGGTTCAGTTAGGCTGCGTTTCGTTAAGTTATGAGGATTTGGGTTAGGTTAGGATAGGTTTGCCTTACGTGTTGTACACTCATATTCGGT
>NW_016931016.1:0-524 GCF_001483705.2 Eufriesea mexicana
ATGTAAGTTTGAATGGTTGGATGGATGGATGGATGTATGGATGGATTGAGGTATGGATGAACGTATGTGCGGATATATGGATGCACGGATGTATGGATGTGTAAATGTATGGATATATGGATGGATAGATGTACGGATGGATGGATTAATGGATGTATGGATGTATGTATGTATGCATGTATGGATGTATGCATGTGTGGATGTATATATGTTTGTATGTTTGTATCTATGCATGTATGGGTGTGTGGATGGATGGATGTATGGATGGTAGTATGTGTGGATGGCAGGATATATGGATGGATGAAAAAACAGGTGTATGGATGCATGAATGTATGGTTGCATGGATGTATGTATGTATGGATGTATGTATGTATGGATGTATGGATGGTTGGATGTATCGAACGATAGACGTACGAATGGAAGTATTTATGGATGTATGGCTGTGTTGACGCATGGATGTTTGGATGAATGGATGTATGGGCGGATAGATGTATGTATCAATGGATGTATGAATGGGTGGTGGT
>NW_016931017.1:0-1596 GCF_001483705.2 Eufriesea mexicana
GTCTGGGTGGATGAATGGATGTGTGCATTGACTGACGTGTGGGTTGAAGGATGGGTGGATGAAAGGATGCATTGTTGGATGGATGTATGTATGGATGTATGGATGTATAGATGTATGTATGGATGTTTGGATGTATGGATGTATGGTTGTATGGATGTATGGATGTACGTACGTATGGATTTGCGAGTGTATGTATGTACGGATGTATGGATGTATGGATGTATATAAGTATGGATGTATGGATGTATATGTGTATGGATGTATGTGTGGATGTATGTATGAGTGGATGGATTTATGGATGGATGGATGTATGGATGTATGTATGGATGAACGGTTGTGTGGATGGATGGATGGACAGCGGTATGGGTGGATCGAAATATGGATGTATGGATGTATGAATGTATGGATGTATGGATGGATCAATGTATGGATTGATGGATGTATGGATGTATGGATGTATGGATGTATGCATGTATGGATGTATGTATGTATGAATGAATGGATATAAGAATGTATGGATGCATGCATGTATGGATGTATGGATGTGTGGATGTATGGACGTATGGATGTCAGAATTTATGGATGTACGTGTGTATGGATGTATGGATTTATGTATTGATATATTGATCTATGTATGTATGTATGTATGGAAGAATGGATTGCTGGATGGGTGTATGGATGGATAGATGTATGGATGTATGGATGGGTGGATTTATGGATGTGTGGGTGTATGAATGTATGGATGGATGGATATATGGGTGGATGGATGTATGGAAATATGGATGTATGGATGGTTGTATGTATGGATGAATGGTGGTGTGAATGGACGGGTGTACTTATGGATTGAGGTATGGATGGACGGATGTACGTATGTATGAATTTATGGATGTATATATCTACGGATGTATGGATTTATAGGTGTATGGTTGTGTGGATGGATAGGCGTATTAATGGATGTATTTGTGGATGGCAGGATATATGGATGGCTGGATGTATTGATGTACAGGTGTTTGGATGCATGAATGTATGATTGTATGGATGCATGTATGTATGGATGTATGGATGGATGGATGTATCGAATGATAGACGTACGAATGGAAGGATTTATGGATGTAAGGATGAATGGACGTATGGATGGACGGATGTATGTATGTATGTATGGATGTATGTGTGTGTGGATGTACGAATCTATGGATGTACGAATGTATGGATGTAGGAATGTATGGATGTACGGATGAATATCTGTATGGATGTATGGATGGCTGGATGTATCAGTGGATGGATGTATGGTTGGATGTATGTATGGATGTATGTATGGATGTATGTATGGATGTATGTATGGCTGTATGCATGTATGGGTGGATGGATTTATGGATGTGTGGCTGTATTAATATATGGATTGGTGGATATATGGATGGATAGATGTATGGATCGTTGCGTGTATGAGTGGGTACTTGTATGGATGGTTGGATGTATGGTTCGATGTATGTATGTATGTGTGGATGTATGGGTGGATGGGTGTATGTAAAGGTAGATGTATGCATGGCCGTATGGATGTATGTATGGACGTATGTATGGATGTACGTATGGATGGAT
>NW_016931018.1:0-1079 GCF_001483705.2 Eufriesea mexicana
AGGACAGATGTATGTCTGTATGGATGTGCGGGTGGATGAATGGATGGGTGGATGAACTGAAGATTGGGTGAATGGATGGGCGGAAGAACGGATGCATATATGGATGGAAGGTCGTATGCATAGACGCATGAGTGAATGGATCTATGGATGTATGAATGTATGTACGTATGAATGTATGGATGTACGGTTGTATGGACGTATGGATGTACTGATGTACGAATGTATGTATGTACGGATGTGCGGATGTATATATGTATGGATGGGTGGATGGGTGGATGTATGTATGGTTGGATGTATGTACGGATGAATGGATGTATGGATGGATGGATATATGAATGGATTGAGTTATGGATGGACGGATGTACGGATGTATCGATGTATGGATGCATATATGTATGGATGTATGGATGTATGGATGTATGGGTGTATGGTTGGATGGATGTATGGGTGGTTCTATGTGTGGATGGCAGGATATATGGATGGATTTATGTATTTATGTACAGATGTATGGATGCATGAATGTGTGCTTGTATGTATGTACTTGCGCATGCTTGTATGGATGCATGTATGGATGTATGTAATGATGTAAGCATGGAAGTATGTATGAATGAATGTACGATTGTTTGTATGGAGATATGGGCTGATGTATGTATGGATGTATAGATGGTTGCATGGATTGTTGGATGGATGTGTGGATGATACGGGTGTACCGATGTATGAATGTATATATGTATGGATGTATGGGTGGATGGATGAATGATTGGATGTATGTATGGATGAGTGGATGTATGGATGTATGTATGGACGTATGTATTGGTGTATGTATGGTTGGATGGATGTTTGGATGGATGGATTTATGGATGTGTGGATGTATGGATGTATGGATGGACGGACGTATGGGTGGATAAAGGTATGGATCGATGGATGTGTGGATGGGGGCTTGTATGGATTGATGGTTGTATGGTTCGAAGGGGGTATGGATGGGTGGATATATGAATGGATGGATGTATGGCAATGTGGAAGTATGGATGGATGTATGTATGGATGAATGGTGGTATGGATGGATGGATGTATGGATG
>NW_016931019.1:0-603 GCF_001483705.2 Eufriesea mexicana
TCCTTCGACTTTTGTGCTCTGCACTGCATTGCCGCCTGTTTCCACGCTCCACTGTGGTCTAGCGCACCCTCCTTGGGACTGCCAAGGTCAGCAGTAGTGGCCCCGGCTGGTTAGGTTGCGTTGTGCTACGTTTCGTTACGCTATGCTAGCTTTGTTTAGGTTCGGAGGGCTTTGACTGCCGTGGTTTGCACTGTTTCTCAGTGGATTTCTGCTCTCTACTGTGCTATAATATACTCTAGTCGACCCTGGGTAGGCCTGCAACAGTGGTCGCGGCACGTCAGTCTTAGTTAGGTTACGTTTGTCTATATTAGCTTTGGTTAGGTTAGGACAGGATGTCTTTGACTCTTCCGCCATATAAATAGCGATTCTATAGATTTCTGCGCTCTCCTCTCCTCTACTATGCCCTGCTTGGCTCTGTCGAGACTAGTAATAGTGGTTCCGGCACGTTAGGATGATCCAGACTACGTTTGGCCAGGTTATGTTTGCTATGGTTATGTACGGATAGCTTTGACTTTCTTGGCACAGACTGTTATTCGATGTGCCTCTGCGATCTACTATGCTCTACTATACCCTGCTCCAATCTGGGTAGGCCGGAAATAGTGT
>NW_016931020.1:0-242 GCF_001483705.2 Eufriesea mexicana
ATACGTTCATACAACAAGCCATCCATCCATCGACCCATTCATCTATCTATACATCCATAAGTAAATCAAAACATACATCCATATGTACATACATACATCCACCGATACATGCATCCATACATACGCCCTTCCATCCATCCATGCATCCGTTCCTCCAACCTTCCTTTCACCCGCTCTTCAGTTTATCCACCCATCCATTCATCCACCCGCACAGCCATACAGACATACATCTATCGTTCCAT
>NW_016931020.1:412-2243 GCF_001483705.2 Eufriesea mexicana
TACATCCATACATACATCAACACAAACATCCATACTCACATCCATAAATCCTTACACTCATGCATCCATACATCTGTACATCAATACATCCATCCATCCATATATCCTGCCATCCACCTGTACGTCCAAACATGCATCCATCCATCCATAAACCCATACATCCATCCATCCATATATCCTGCCATCCACCCATGCATCCACCTATATATCCATCCATCCATACACCCATACGTCCATACATCCAAACATCCATACACATATACAACCATACATCCATACATCCGCACATCCCTCCATCCATACCTCATTCCATTCATACACCCGTCCATCCATACAACCATTCATCCATTCATACATCCATACATACATCCACCTTGCCACACATCCATCCATCCATACATCCACCCATCCACACATCCATCGAACCATACATCCATCCATCCATTCTAGCACCCATCCATACATCCATTGTTCCATACATCTATCCACCCATACATCCACACATCCATCCATCCACACATCCACACATCCATAAATCCATCCATCCATACACCCACCCAACCATACATACATCCATACATCCATCCATATATAGATCCATACATCTATCCACCCATACATCCATCCATTCATTCATCCATCCATCCATACATTCATACATATATACATCCATACATCCACACATCCGTATCTTCCATACATTCGTACATCCATATATACATACATACATACATCCATACACACATACATCCATATATACATCCATCCACACATCTTTACATCCGCACATCCATAGATCCATAAATAATACCATCCCTACTGCCATCCATCGATACTTCCATCCATCCATATATCCATACATATATACATCAATACATCCATCCATATATCCATACATATATACATCCATACACCCATTCATACGTACATCCGTCCATCCATACCTCAAACCATCCATACACCCATCCATCCATAGAGCCATCCTACCATACATACATCCTTTCATACATCCATCCATCCATACATCCACCCATCCATACATCCAACGATCCATACATACATACAACAATCCATCCATCCACCCATCCATACATCCACACACATCGATACATATATCCATACGTACACAGATACATTCTTCCATACATACATCCATACACACATCCCTCCATAAAGCCACCCTTCCATACATCTATACATCCATACAAGCATCCATACATACATACATCCATACAACCATAAAGCCATCAATCCATAAAACCTTCCGTCCATACGTACAGCCTTCAATAAATCCATCCACCCATACATCCACCCATCCATACATCCATCGAACAATACATCCATACAACTATCCATCCATCCACCCATCCATGCATGCATACATACATCAATACATATATCCATACATACACAAATACATTCGTCCATACATACATCCATAAACACATCCATACATATATCCACACATACATCCACCCATCCATACATCCATCGAGCCATCCATTCATCCATCCATACAAGCACCCATCCAAACATCCATTGTTCCATACATCTATCCATCTATCCATCCATCCATCCGTACATCCATACATCCACACATCCATAAATCCATCCATCCAAACATCCAGCCAACCATACACACATCCATGCATCCATCCATATATACATCCATACGTCCATTCTTCCATTCTCCATCCATTCATTCCTCCATCCATACATACATCCATACATATGTACATCCATACATCCATACATCCGTATCATCCAGACATTCGTGCATCCATACACACATACATCCATACATCTGTCTACCCATACATCCATCCATCCA
>NW_016931021.1:0-225 GCF_001483705.2 Eufriesea mexicana
GGTTATGTCTCGTTACATCTGCTTATATTACACTTGGATAGGTTAGGATGGGAGAAAGTCCACCTTTCTGCTACACTCTGGTATTCGGTAGATTTCTACGCTCTGCATTGCTCTGTTACACTCTGCGCGACTAACGGGACGCGAGCAATAGTGGCCGTGGCACGTTACGTAGAGTTCGGCTATGATAGGTTATGCTATGTTAGTTTGGGTTTCGTTTACATATCT
>NW_016931022.1:0-213 GCF_001483705.2 Eufriesea mexicana
TTGGAGATTAGCGTGAGCTTGCGGATTTCGTGGCTGGTTAGCGTGATCTTTTGTCTTTCTATCTGTGCTATTTTCGCGACGATCGGACGACCACCAATTTCGGCTGCTTCGATCACCGGCCGAGTGTATGGCTCGAGAGTACACGATTTGCGTGGGTGTTCGGATCGCGCGATTCTCTTGCGTGGGTGGTTAGCGTGAGCTTTACTACCCCTC
>NW_016931023.1:0-1173 GCF_001483705.2 Eufriesea mexicana
ATGGATGGATGTATGGATGGATTGAGGTATGGATGGACGGATGTACGTATGTATGATTGTATGCATGTATATATGTACGGATGTGTGGATTTATGGATGTATGTATGTGTGGATGGATGGATGTATGGATGTATGCATGTATGGATGGATTGAGGTATGGATGGAAATGAATGTATGGATGTATATATGTATGGATGTATGGATTTATGGATGTGTGGGTGTGTGGATGGATGGTTGTAAGGATGGATGTACGTGTGGATTGAGGGTATGAGGATGGATGGATGTATTGATGTACAGGTGTATGGATGCATGAATGTATGTTTGTATGGATGTATGTACGTATGGATGTGTGGATGGATGGATGTATCGAATGATAGACGTATGCACGGAAGGATATATGGATGTATGGATGTGTGGGTGTATAGATCTATGGATAGACGGATGTATGGGTGGATATATGTATGGATCTATGGATGTATGGATGGATGGTTGTATGGATGTAAGGATATATGGATGTATGTATGTATGTATTACGAAAGTATGGACGTACGAATGTACGGTTGTACGGATGTATGGATGTATATCTGTATGGATGTATTGATGGATGGATGTATGAGTGGATGGATGTATGGATTGATGGATGTATGGATTGATGGATGTATGGATTGATGGATGTATGGGTTGATGGATGTATGGATGTGCGTATGGATATATGTACGGATATATGTGTGGTTGTATGGATTTATGGATGGCTGGATTTATGGATGTGTGGATGTATGAATGTATGGATGGATGGATGTATGGATTTATGAATGTATGGATGAATGCATCTATGTATGTATGGATGTATGGTTCGATGAATGTATGGATGGGTGGATGTATTGATGGATGGATGTATGGATGGATGGATGTACGGATGAATGTGTGTATGGATGGATTGAGGTATGAATGGATGGATGTATGGATGTTTGGATGTACGAATGTATGGATGTACGAATGTACGGTTGTACGGATGTATGGATGTATATCTGTATGGATGTATTGATTGATGGATGTATGAGTGGGTGGATGTATGAATGGATGGATGTATGGATTTGTGTATGGATATAAGTACGGATGTATGTATGGTTGTATGGATTTATGGATGGCTGGATTTTTGGCTGTGTGGATATA
>NW_016931024.1:0-2253 GCF_001483705.2 Eufriesea mexicana
CACCGAATAGCTGTGTATAGCACAAAAGGCAAAGCTATTCTAATCAGATATAGGCTAACCTAAACCAACCAAATGTAGACTAACAGAGCCTGACCAGCCACAACCACAATTGGTGGCCACCAGACAGTCGAGCGGAGTACAGTAGAGCAAGGTGGAGAGCAGAAATACACCCAGTAGCAGGGTCTAGCTCAAAAGTCAATGCTATGCTACCTTAACCTATCCAAACCAAACCTAACCAAGCGTAACATAGATCATCCTAACGTGCCGCGACCACTATCCCTTGCGTCCCCAGAGACAAGCAGATTCTGATAGAGCACAGTAGAGAGCCGAAGTCCATCGAATAGCATTGTATAGCACAAAAGTCGACCCCACCCTATTGTAACCTAACCAACCGTAACATAGTCAAACGTGACACAGCCAAACGTAATATAACATAACACTACGTGCCGAGACAGCTATTGCAGGCCTCACCAGATGTAAGCAGAGAATATTGGAGCACAGTAGGGCGTAGGTACCCGCCGAAGACTATTGTGTAGTCCAAAAGTCAAAACTATGCTTTCCTAACGTAGCCAAACGTAACATGGGCATACGTAACATGGGCAAACGTAACGTAACTTAACCTAACGAGCCGAGGACTCTCTTGCTGGCTTCCACGTGGCCGGGCAGAATATACCAGAGCACAGTAGAGCGCAGAAATACATCGCATTGCAGTGTATGGCACAAATGTCAAAGATACCGAGCCAAACATATCCAACCGTAGCACAACGTGGCGTAACAGAACTCAGCCTATCGTGCCGACACAGCAACTGCTGGTCTCCACATAGTTAAGAAGAACATACGATAGGAGAGCAGAGCGCAGAAATATGCCGAATAACAGTGTATAGCACAAAGAAGGAACAGCCTTAACCAAATTTATCCTACCCTATCCTAACCAAACTTAACATTACTCAAGCAAGCTTGCCACGACCACTATTTCTGGCATCCTCAGAGCCAGGCAGTACATACTAGACCACAGTAGAGTACAGAAGTCCAATGGATACCAGTGTATAGGACGAAAGTCAAAGCAACCCCAACCAAGGCTAACCAAACCTAACCCAACGAAACGAAACATATCTCAACCTAACGTGCCGCGACGACTATTCCTGACGTAGCCAGAGTGCAGCAGAGTAAGATATAGCACAGTAGAGCGCGGACGTAAATAGAATAGCAGTGCGTAGCACGAAAATCATGGCTTCCCTAACAAACGTTAACCTAATCTTGCTTAACCAGACGTAACCTAGCACCACCTAATTCGCCGCTGCCAATATTGGTGGCCTCCGCAGGGCCAAGCAGATCATGTTAGAGAATAGTAGAGCGCAGAAGTCTACCGGGAAGCAGTGTATAGTACAAATATCGAAAATACCCTAACCTAAACTTACCTAACCTAACCTGAACGAACGTAGCGTAACTCAGACTTACGTACCGAGACCGCAATTGCTGGCCTCCCTAGAGCCAAGCACAAGATATAAGAGCATAGTAGAAGGCAGAAATCCTCAGAATAGAAGTGTATACAGTAAAAGTCAAAGCTAACCCAGCCAAGCCGAACCAACCCTGACATATTCAAACGTAACGTAACTAATCCTGGCGTGCCGCGGACACTATTCCTGGCGTCCCCAGAAACAAGCCGAGTAAAATAGAGCACAGTAGACAGCAGAATTCCATAGAATAGCGGTGTGTTGCACAAAAGTCGATGCTGACCACACCTAACACAGCCTACCATAACTTAGCCAAACTTAACATAATTCCACCTAACGTGCCGCGACGACTACTCCTGGCGTCTCCAAAGGCAAGCAGAGTAAGAGAGGACGCAGTAGAGTGCGGAAGTATATAGAATAGCAATGTGTAGCACGAAAGTCGAGGTTATCATAACCAAACTTAACCAAGCCTAACCCAACCAAACGTAACTTAGCTCCACCTAACCTGACGCCACCGCATTTTCTTGCCTCCGCAGAGCCAAGCAGAGCATACTAGGGGAGTGTAGAGGTCAGAGATCTATAGAACCGCCGTCTATAGCAGAAAAGTCAGAGCAATCCAAGCACAACCCGAACGAACGTAACCTTGACAAACATAACTTAGCTGAACCCAACGTGCCTCGGCCCCCATTTATGGCCCCCGCGGAGAGAAGTAGAGGATATTAGAGCACAGTATATAACAGAAGTATACCGAATATCAGTGTATAGCGCAAGAGTGGATGCTACCATATCCAAAACTAAC
>NW_016931025.1:0-1385 GCF_001483705.2 Eufriesea mexicana
TAGCCTAACCAAACCTGACCAAACGTAACTTATCAAAAACCTACGTGCGACGGCTATTGCTGCGGGCCTCCCGGGAATCGAGCAGAATATAGTAGAATATTGTAGAGCGCAGAAATCCGCCGAACAGCAGCGGAAAGCACAAAAGCCAAAGCTATCCTCTCCTAACCTAACCAAGCGTAACATATACATACGCAACCAGACTCAGCCTCACGTGCCGCGGCCAATATTTCTAGTCACCCCATCGCCAAGAAGAGAACATTAGATCACAGTAGAGCGCATAAGTCCATCGGAAAGCGTAGTAGAGCACAATAGTCAAGGTCATCATTGCGAAACCAGACCTAACATAACATAACAAGAGGTAGAACATCTAAACCTCACAAGACGAGACCTCTATTGCTGGCATTCGCAGTGCTAAGCAGGATATATTAGAGCCCTGTAGAGCGCAGAAATACACAGAATAGCAGTGGATAGCACAAAAGTCAAAGCCATCCCAATCAAGCCTAACCAAGAATAACCCAAACAAGCGTAACCTATCTCAACTTATTGTGCCACGATAGCCGCTGCTGGTCTCCACAGAGACGAGTAGAGTATAGTAGAACAACGCAGAGCGCTGGAACTCGACGAATACCAATTTACAGCGCGAAACATATGCTCTCCGAAACAAACCAAATATAATATAGCCATGCGCAACGTAACCCAGCACTACGTGCCGAGCCTACTATTACTGGCACCCCCAACGCCAAGTAGGACATACTAGGTCACAGTAGAATCCAGGAATTCAACGAATAGCGGTGCACAACACAAAAGAATAAGCCATCCTAACGAAACGCAACCTAGCCTGACATAGCCACACGTAACCTAACCAAACGTATCGGGCCACGACTGCTATTGCTGGCCTCCGCTGAGACTAGCAGGGTACAGTAGAGATATGTAGATCGCGCAACTCCACCGATTTGCAGTATACAGCATAAAAGTCAAAGTTATCATATCCTAACCTAATGAAGCCTAACCCAACCATACGTAACAGAACTCAACCTATCGTGCCGGGAGCACTACTGCAGGCCTCCCGATGGCCAAACAGAACATACTAGAGCACAGCAGACCGAAAAATTCCGCGGAATAGCATTGCTTAGCACAAATGCCACAGACATACTAACCAAACTTAACCTAACCTATCCGAAAATAACTTAACCTAAAACAGCAAAAGGCGGCACGTCCACTATTGCTGGCCTCCACAGGGTCAAGCAGAGGCAAGTAGAGCAATACAGATCGCATGTATCAACCAGAAAGCATTATATACCGCTGAAGTCACAGGTATCATAACCAAACCTGACCTACCAGAGACAAACGAAGCGTAACCTATCACAACATAACGTGCCGAAGCC
>NW_016931025.1:9758-11276 GCF_001483705.2 Eufriesea mexicana
GAACGCTGGAAGCTTCCGAATAGAAGTGTCCGCACAAAAGTCATTGCTCTCCTACCCAAACATAACCAAACACAAAGTGACCAAACGTAACGTAACACAACCCAACGTACCGAGAGCAATATTTCTGCAGTCCACAGAGGCAAGCAGATTGTGACATCGCAGAGAGGATCCCAGAAGTCCTGGGAACAGCAGTGTGCAGCGCAGAAGTCAAACCAATTCTAACATAATGCAACGCAACCTAACTTAGCCAAACGTAATCTGATTAAGCCGGACGTGCGGCGACCACTACTGCTGTCCCCCCGCGAGTCGAGCAGAGTACAGTAGAGCATTGTAGAGCCCAGAAATCCATGGAATAGCAGTGTGTGGCACAAAAGCCAAGGATAACCTATCTTAACCTGTCCAACCGTAAACTATCCGAACGTGGCCCAAATCAACCTAACGTGCCGAGACCACCATTGCTGTCTTCTTCAGGGCCGAAATGAGCGTATTATATCATAGCACACCCCAGAAATCCACCGAAAGCAGTGTATAGCACAAAAGTCGAGGCGCTCTTAACCAAACCTAACCAAACCTGACGTGACTAAACGTGAAGTAACTCAACCTAACCTGCCGGGAGACATACTCCTAGCGTCCACAGAGAAAAGCAGGATGTGATAGCCCACAGAAGAGCGCAGAAGTCCACAGAGCAGCAGTGTTTAGCACAAAAGTCTAAGCTATGCTAACCAAACACTACGTATCCTAACATAACCGAACGTAATCTAACAAAACCTAACGTGCCGCCACTATTATATCTGGCATCCCGAGAGTCCAACAGAGCGTATTAGGGCAATGCGGGGCGCAGAAGTACACCGAATAGCAGAGTACAGCACAAAAGTCTTAGCTACGCTATTCTAACCCAACCAATCCTAACATAACCAAACGCAATATATCTCAGACCAGCGTGCCCTGACCAATGCTCCTGGCATCCAGAAAGCCAATCGGAGTACACTAGAGTACAGTAGAAGCCATCGTAACCAAACATATCATGACGAAGCCCATCCGAAGGTAACATAACACATCGAAACGTGAGGCGACCGACGATGCTGGCGGCCACAGAGACCAGCAGACACTAGGAGAGCAACGCAGAGCGCAGATATCGACCGCACAGCAGCGTAACGCACAAACGTCAAGGTAACAAGAACCAAACCTAACCTAATATAGACAAGCCAAGCGTAACCTATTTCAACCTAGCGTGCCGAGACCGCTATTGCTAGCGTCCCGACAGTCGAGCAGAGTATAGTAGAGCAATGCAGAGCACAGAAATCCACCGAATAGCAGAACACAGCACAAAAGTCTATGCTAAGCTATCCTAACCAAGCCAATCGTAACATAAACGAACGCAACCTATCTCCGAATAACGCATTGAGGCCATTGCTTCCGGCCTCCCCGTAGCCAAGCAGAATAAACTAGAGCACGTTAGAGCGCAGAAATGCTCTGGATAGCAGTGTACATTACAAAAGTCAAAGCTATGCTAGTCAA
>NW_016931026.1:0-13686 GCF_001483705.2 Eufriesea mexicana
ACTATAGCCATTGCAATGGTATAGAATCTAGCTGGAAAATTAAATTATATTGTCATTTTCGACTAATGTGGTGAGCTAACTCTCCTGCATAAATAAGGAGGGAAGATTTTATTGGCGTGCTACAGCTATAGCAATGATATAGGATCAGGCCGGAAAACTCAATTTTATTGACATTTTCGACTAATATCGTGCTGAGCTATCTGTCTTGCATAAATAAGGAGGAAAGATTCCATTGGCATGCTTCAGCCATTGCAATGCTTTAGAATCTTGCTGGAATGTTCAATTTTATTGACATTTTCGACTTATATAGTGGTGAGCTAACTTTCTTGCATAGGTAAGGAGGAAGGATGCTTTTGGCGAGCTGTAGCCATTGCATTGCTGCAGGATATGTATGGAAAATTCAATTTTACTGACAATTTCGACTAATATCGTGGTGAGCTAACTTTCTTTCATAAATTAGTAGGAAAGATATTATTGGCGTGCTATAGCCATAGCAGAGCTATAGAATCCGCCTGGAAAATACAACTTAATATCATTTTCTACTTATATCGTGGTGAGCTAGCTTTCGTGCATATATAAGGAGGAAAGGTTCTACTGGTGTGCTATAGCCATTGCATTGCTGTAGGGTCTGGTCGGAAAATTCAATTTTATTGATATTTTCGACCAATATCGTTGTGAGTTAGCTGTCTTACATAAATAAGGAGGAATGGTTCCATTGGCGTGCTATAGCCATAGCAGTGGTTTAGAATCTGGCCGGAATATTCAATTTCAATGACATTTTCTACTAATTTCGTGGTGAGCTAACTTTCTTGCATAAATGAGGAGGAAAGAGGCCATTGGCGTGCTATATCCATTGCATTGCTATAGGGTCTGGCCGTAAAATTCAATTTTATTGATATTTTCGACCAATATCGTTGTGAGTTAGCTGTCTTACATAAATAAGGAGGAATGGTTCCATTGGCGTGCTATAGCCATAGCAGTGGTTTAGAATCTGGCCGGAATATTCAATTTCAATGACATTTTCTACTAATTTCGTGGTGAGCTAACTTTCTTGCATAAATGAGGAGGAAAGAGGCCATTGGCGTGCTATATCCATTGCATTGCTATAGGGTCTGGCCGTAAAATTCAATTTTATTGATATTTTCGACCAATATCGTTGTGAGTTAGCTGTCTTACATAAATAAGGAGGAATGGTTCCATTGGCGTGCTATAGCCATAGCAGTGGTTTAGAATCTGGCCGGAATATTCAATTTCAATGACATTTTCTACTAATTTCGTGGTGAGCTAACTTTCTTGCATAAATGAGGAGGAAAGAGGCCATTGGCGTGCTATATCCATTGCATTGCTATAGGGTCTGGCCGTAAAATTCAATTTTATTGATATTTTCGACCAATATCGTTGTGAGTTAGCTGTCTTACATAAATAAGGAGGAATGGTTCCATTGGCGTGCTATAGCCATAGCAGTGGTTTAGAATCTGGCCGGAATATTCAATTTCAATGACATTTTCTACTAATTTCGTGGTGAGCTAACTTTCTTGCATAAATGAGGAGGAAAGAGGCCATTGGCGTGCTATATCCATTGCATTGCTATAGGGTCTGGCCGTAAAATTCAATTTTATTGATATTTTCGACCAATATCGTTGTGAGTTAGCTGTCTTACATAAATAAGGAGGAATGGTTCCATTGGCGTGCTATAGCCATAGCAGTGGTTTAGAATCTGGCCGGAATATTCAATTTCAATGACATTTTCTACTAATTTCGTGGTGAGCTAACTTTCTTGCATAAATGAGGAGGAAAGAGGCCATTGGCGTGCTATATCCATTGCATTGCTATAGGGTCTGGCCGTAAAATTCAATTTTATTGATATTTTCGACCAATATCGTTGTGAGTTAGCTGTCTTACATAAATAAGGAGGAATGGTTCCATTGGCGTGCTATAGCCATAGCAGTGGTTTAGAATCTGGCCGGAATATTCAATTTCAATGACATTTTCTACTAATTTCGTGGTGAGCTAACTTTCTTGCATAAATGAGGAGGAAAGAGTCCATTGGCGTGCTATAGCCATAGCAGTGGTTTAGAATCTGGCCGGAATATTCAATTTCAATGACATTTTCTACTAATTTCGTGGTGAGCTAACTTTCTTGCATAAATGAGGAGGAAAGAGGCCATTGGCGTGCTATATCCATTGCATTGCTATAGGGCCTGGCCGGAAAATTCAATTTTATTGGCATTCTCGCTAATATCGTGGTGAGCTAACGTTCTTCCATATTTAGGAGGAAAGACTATTGGCGTGTTATAGCTATAGCAATGATATAGGATCAGGCCGGAAAATTCAATTTTATTCACATTTTCGACTAATATCGTGGTAAGTTATCTGTCTTGCATGAATAAGGAGGAAAGATTCCATTGGCGTGCTATAGCCACTGCAATGTTTTTGAACCTGGCAGGAAAATTCAATTTCACTGACATTTTCGACCAATATCGTGGTGAGTTAGCTGTCTTACATAAATAAGGAGGAATGGTTCTATTGGCGTGCTATAGCCACAGCAGTGGTTTAGAATCTGGCCGGAATATACAATTTCATTGATATTTTCGACTTATATAGTGGTGAGCTTACTTTCTTGCTTAGATAAGGAGGAAAGATGCTTTTGGCGTACTGTAGCCATTGCATTGGTACAGGATCTGGATGGAAAATTCAATTTTATTGACATTTTCGACTAATATCGTGGTGAGGTAAGTTTCTTGCATGAATAAGGAGGACAGATTCTATCGGCGCGCTGCAGCCATTGCAATGCTATTGAGTCAGACTGGGGAATACAATTTTTTTACATTTTCGACTTATACCGTTGTGAGCAAACTTTCTTGCATAAATAAGGAGAAAAGATTCTATCGGCGTGCAATAGCCATTGAAATGCTATAGAATCTGGCAGGAAAATTCAATTATATTGTCATTTTCGACTAATACCGTGGTGAGCTACCTCTCTTGCATAAATATGGAGGAAGGATTGTATTGGCCTGTTATAGCCATTGCACGGCTTATAGAACCCGTCTGGAAAATTCAATTTTGTTGACATTTTCGACTACTATCGTGGTGAGCTAGCTGTCTTGCATAAATAAGGAGGAAAGATTCCATTGGCGTGCTTTAACCACTGCAATGCTTTTGAATCTGGCAGGAAAATACAATTTTACTGACATTTTCGACTAATATAGTGGTGAGCTACTCTTCTTGCATAAATAAGGAGGGAAGATTTTATTGGCGTGCTACAGCTATAGCAATGATATAGGATCAGGCCGGAAAATTCAATTTTATTGACATTTTCGACTAATATCGTGCTGAGCTATCTGTCTTGCATAAATAAGGAGGAAAGATTCCATTGGCATGCTTCAGCCATTGCAATGCTTTAGAATCTTGCTGGAATGTTCAATTTTATTGACATTTTCGACTTATATAGTGGTGAGCTAACTTTCTTGCATAGGTAAGGAGGAAGGATGCTTTTGGCGAGCTGTAGCCATTGCATTGCTGCAGGATATGTATGGAAAATTCAATTTTACTGACAATTTCGACTAATATCGTGGTGAGCTAACTTTCTTTCATAAATTAGTAGGAAAGATATTATTGGCGTGCTATAGCCATTGCAGAGCTATAGAATCCGTCTGGAAAATTCATTTTTATCGTCATTTTCGACTAATATAGTCGTGAGAGAACTTTCCTGCATAAATGGGGAGGAAAGAATCTATTGGCGTACTATAGCCATTGCATTGCTATAAGGTCTGGCCGGAAAATTCAATTTTATTGACATTTTCGCTAATATCGTGGTGAGCTATCGTTCTTCCATACTTAGGAGTAAATACTCTGTTGGCGCGCTATAGCTATAGCAATGATTTTGGATCAGACCGGAAAATTCAATTTTATTGACATTTTCGACTAATATCGTGGTGAGCTATCTGTCTAGCATAAATAAGGAGGAAAAATTCTTTTGACGTGCTGTAGCCATTGCATTGCTACAGGATCTGGATGGAAAATTCAATTTTATTGACATTTTCGACTAATATCGCGGTGAGCAAACTTTCTTGCATAAATGAGGAGGAAAGATTCTTCTGGCGTACCATAGCCATGGCAATGCTTTATAGTCTACCTGGAAAATTCAATTTTACTGACATTTTCGACCAATATCGTGGTGAGTTAGCTGTCTTACATAAATAAAGAGGAATGGTTCCATTGACGTGCTATAGCCATTTTAATGGTTTAGAATCTGACTGGAAAATTCAATTTTATTGCCATTTTCGACTAATTTCGTGGTGAGGTAACTTTCTTGCATAAGTAAGGAGGACAGATTGTTTTGGCGCGCTACGGCCGCTGCATTGCTACAGGATCTGGATGGAAAATTCAATTTTATTGACATTTTCGACTAATGTCGTGGTGAGCTAACTCCCTTGCATACGTAAGGAGGAAGGATCCTATTGGCGTACTATAGCTATTGCAATGCTATAGAATCTTACTGGAAAATCGAACTTAATATCATTTTCTACTAATATTGTGGTGAGCTAACTTACGTGCATAAATAAAGAGGAAAGGTCCTATTGGCGTGCTACAGCCATAGCAACGCTCTAGAGTCTGCCTGCAAAGTTCAATTTTATTGACATTTTCGTCCAGTATCGTGGTGAGTTAAGTTTATTGCATGAATAAGGAGGACAGATTCTATTGGCGTGCTACAGCCATTGCAATGCTATAGAGTCAGACTGGCGAATACAATTTTTTTTACATTTACGACTTATACCGTTGTGAGCAAACTTTCTTGCATAAGTAAGGAGAAAAGTTTATATCGGCGTGCTATAGCCATTGAAATGCTATAGAATCCGGCTGGAATATTCAATTTCATTGACATTTTCTACTAATATCGTGGTGAGCTAACTTTCGTGCATAAATAAGAATGATAGATTCGATTGACGTGCTGTAGCCATTGCATTGCTACATGATATGGCTGGAAAATTCAATTTTATTGACATTTTCGACTTATATAGTGGTGAGCTAACTTTCTTGCTTAGATAAGGAGTAAGGATGCTTTTGGCGTGCTGTAGCCATTGCAATGCTATAGAATCTACCTGGAAAACGCAATTTTATTGACGTTCTCGAATTATGTCGTGGTGAGTTAGCTGTCTTGCATAAATAAGGAGGAACTATTCCATTGGCGTGCTTTAACCACTGCAATGTTTTTGAATCTGGCAGGAAAATACAATTTTACTGACATTTTCGACTAATATAGTGGTGAAGGGAAAATTCAATTTTAATGACAATTTCGCTAATATCGTGGTGAGCTAACGTTCTTCCATATTTAGGATGAAAGGCTCTATTGGCGTGCTATAGCTATAGCAATGATATTGAATCAGGCCGGAAAATTCAATTTTATTGACATTTTCGACTAATGTCGTGGAAAGCTATCTGTCTTGCATAAATAAGGAGGAAAGATTCCATTGGCATGCTTTAGTCATTGCAATGCTTTGGTATCTGGCTGGCTTATTCAATTTTGCAGACATTTTCGACTAATTTATTGGTGAACCATCTTTCTTGAATAAGTGAGGAGGAAAGGTCCTATTAGCGCGCTATAGCCATAGCAATGGCCTAGAATCTGCCTGGAAAATTCAATTTTATTGACACTTTCGACTAATATTGTGGTAAGCTAGCTGTCTTGCATATATAAGGAGGAAAGATACCATTGGCGTGCTATTGCCATTGCAATGCTTTAGAATCTGGCTGGAAAATTCAATTTTATTGACATTTTCGGCTAATATCGTGGTGAGCAAGCTTTCGTGCATAAGTAAGGAGGAAAGATTCCATTGACGAGCTGTAGCCATTGCACTGCTACAGGATCTGGATGGAAAATTCAATTTTATTGACATTTTCGTCTAATGTCGTGATGAGGTAAGTTTCTTGCATGTATACGGAGGACATATTCTATTGGCGTGCTACAGCCATTGCAATGCAATAGAATCAGGCTGGAGCATTCAATTTTATTGACACTTTCGACTTATATAGTGGTGAGCTAATTTTCTTGCATAAATAAGGAACTTGCATAAATAAGGAGAAAAGATTCTATCGGCGTGCAATAGCCATTGAAATGCTATAGAATCTGGCAGGAAAATTCAATTATATTGTCATTTTCGACTAATACCGTGGTGAGCTACCTCTCTTGCATAAATATGGAGGAAGGATTGTATTGGCCTGTTATAGCCATTGCACGGCTTATAGAACCCGTCTGGAAAATTCAATTTTGTTGACATTTTCGACTACTATCGTGGTGAGCTAGCTGTCTTGCATAAATAAGGAGGAAAGATTCCATTGGCGTGCTTTAACCACTGCAATGCTTTTGAATCTGGCAGGAAAATACAATTTTACTGACATTTTCGACTAATATAGTGGTGAGCTACTCTTCTTGCATAAATAAGGAGGGAAGATTTTGTTGGCGTGCTATAGCCATTGCAGGGCTATAGAATCCGGCTGGAAAATTCAATTTTATTGCCATTTTCCACTAATATCGTTGTGAGCTGTCTTTCGTGCCTAAATAAGGATGAAAGATTCAATTGACGTACTGTAGCCACTGCATTGCTACAGGATCTGGATGGAAAATTCAATTTTATTGACATTTTCGACTTATAGAGTGGTGAGCTAACTTTCTTGCATAGTTAAGGAGGAAGGATGCTTTTGGCGAGCTGTAGCCATTGCATTGCTGCAGGATCTGTATGGAAAATTCAATTTTATTGACATTTTCGACTAATATCGTGGTGAGGTAAGTTTCTTGCATGAATAAGGATCGAAAATTCTATTGGCGTGCTACAGCCATTGCAATGCTATAGAGTCAGACTGGGGAATACAATTTTTTTATATTGTCGACTTCTACCGTTGTGAGCAAACTTCCTTGCATAAATAAGGAGAAAAACTCTATCGGCGTGCTATAGCCATTGAAATGCTATAGAATCTGGCTGGAAAATTCAATTATATTGTCATTTTCGACTAATATCGTGGTGAGCTAACTTTCGAGCATAAATATGGTGGAAATTGTTTATTGACGCGCTATAGCCTTTGCATTGCTATAGGATATCGCTGGAAACTTCAATTTTCCTGTCATTTTCTTCTAATATCGTAGTGAGCTACCTTTCCTCCATAAACAAGGAGGAATGATGTTATTGGCGTGCTATAGCCATTGCAATGCTGTAGATTCTTGCTGGAAAATTCAATTTTGTTGACATTTTCAACAAATATCGTGGTGAGCTAATATTCTTTCTTAAATAAGGAGGGAAGATTTTATTGGCGTGATATATCCATCACATTGCTATAGGGCCTGGCCGGAAGATTCAATTTTATTGACATTTTCGCTAATATCGTGGTGAGCTAACGTTCTTCCATATTTAGGAGGAGAGACTATGTTCGCGTGCTATAGCTATAGCAATGATATAGAATCAAGCCGGAAAATTCAATTTTATTGACATTTTCGAATAATGTCGTGGTAAGCTATCTGTCTCGCATAAATAAGGAGGAATGATTCCATTGGCATGCTTTAGCCATTGCAATGCTTTAGAATCTGGCTGGAATATTCAATTCTGTAGACATTTTCGACTAATTTATTCGTGAACTAACTTTCTTGAATAAATGAGGAGAAAAGATTCTATCGGCGTGCTATAGCCACTGAAATGCTATAGAATCTGGCTGGAAAATTCAATTTTACTGACATTTTCGACTAATACAGTGGTGAACAAACTTCCTTGCATAAATGAGGAGGATAGATTCTATTGACGCGCTATAGCCATTACAGAGCTAGAGAATCCGGCAGGAAAATACAATTTTATTGTCATTTTCTACTAATATCGTGGTGAGCTAACTTTCGTGTATAAATAAAGAGGAAATGTCCTATTGGCGTGCTACAGCCATAGGAATGCCCTAGAACCTGCCTGCAAAATTCAATTTTATTGACATTTTCGATTAACATCGTTGTGAGGTAAGTCTCTTGCATGAATAAGGAGGACAGATTCTATTGGCGTGCTGTAGCCATTGCAATGCCATAGAATCAGAGTGGGGAATACAATTTTTTTACAATTTTCGACTTATTCCGTTGTGAGCAAACCTTCTTGCATAAATAAGGAGAAAAGAATTTATTGGCGTACTATAGCAATTGCATTGCTATAGGGTCTGGCCGGAAAATTCAATTTTATTGACATTTTCTCTAATATCGTGGTGAGCAAACGTTCTTCCATATTTAGGAGGAAAGACTATGTTGGCGTGCTATAGCTATAGCAATGATATAGAATCAGCCCGGAAAATTCAATTTTATTGACATTTTCGACTAATATCGTGGTAAGCAATCTGACTTGCATAAATAAGGAGGAAAGATTCCATTGGCATGCTTTAGCCATTGCAATGCTTTAGAATCTGACTGGAATATTCAATTTTATAGACATTTTCGACTAATTTAATGGTGAACTAACTTTCTTGAAGAAATGTGGAACAAAGGTTCTATTGGCGCGCCATAGCAATAGCAATGGTCTAGAATCTGCCTGGAAAATACAATTTAATTGACATTTTCGACTAATATCGTGGTAAGCTATCTGTCTTGCATATATAATGAGGAAAGATACCATTGGCGTGCTATAGTCAATGCAATGCTTTAGAATCTGGCTGGAATATTCAATTTTATATACATTTTCGACTAATATAGTAGTGAACTAACATTATTGCATAAGTGAGGAGGATAGACCCTATTGGCGCGCTATTGCCATAGCAGTGGTTTAGAATCTGACCGGAATATTCAATTTCATTCACATTTTCTACTAATATCGTGGTGAGCTTACTTTCGTGCATAAATAAGGATGAAAGATTCTATTGACGTCCTGTAGCCATTGCATTGCTACAGGATAAGGCTGGAAAATACAATTTTATTGACATTTGCGGCTTATATCGTGGTGACGTATGATTCTTGCATGAATAAGGTGGACACATTCTATTGGCGTGCTACAGCCATTGCAATGCTATAGAGTCAGAGTGGGGAATACAATTTTTTTACATTTTCGACTTATACCGTTGTGAGCAAACTTTCTTGCATAAATAAGGAGAAGAGATCCTATCGGCGTGCAATAGCCATTGAAATGCTATAGAATCTGGCTGGAAAATTCAATTATATTGTCATTTTCGACTAATATCGAGGTGAGCTACCTCTCTTGCATAAATAAGGAGGAAGGATACTATTGGCGTCTAATAGCCATAGCAATGCTCTAGAGCCTGCCAGCAAAATTCAATTTCATTGACATTTTCGATTAATACCGTTGTGAGGTAAGTTTCTTGCATGAATAAGGAGGACAGATTCTATTGGCGTGCTATATCCATTGCAATGCCATAGAGTCAGACTGGGGAATACAATTTTTTTTACAATTTTCGACTTATACCGTTATGAGCAAACTTTCTTGCATAAATAAGGAGAAAAGTATCTACTGGCGTACTATAGCCATAGCATCGCGATAGGGTCTGGCCGGAAAATTCAATGATATTGACATTTTCGCTAATACCGCGGTGAGCTAACGTTCTTCCATATTTAGGAGGAATGACTCTGTTCGTGTGCTATAGCTATAGCAATGATATAGAATCAGGCCGGAAAATTCAATTTTATTGACATCTTCGACTAATATCGTGGTGAGCTATCTGTCTTGCATAAATAAGGAGGAAGGATGCATTTGGCGAGCTGTAGCCATTGCAATGCTCTAGAATCTACCTGTAAAATTCAATTTTATTGACGTTTTCGACTAATAACGTGGTGAGCTAGCTGTCTTGCATAAACAAGGAGGAAAGATACCACTGGCGTGCTATAGCCACTGCAACGTTTTTGAATCTGGCAGGAAAATTCAATTATACTGATATTTTCGGCCAATATCGTGGTGAGTTAGCTGTCCTACATAAATAAGGAGGAAAGATTCCATTGGTGTGCTATAGCTATAGCAATGATATAGAATGAGGCCGGAAAATTCAATTTCATTGACATTTTCGACTAATATCGTGGTGAGCCAACTCCCTGGCATACGTGAGGAGGAAGGATCCTGTTGGCGTACTATAGCTATTGCAATGCTATAGAATCTTGCTGGAAAATAGAACTTAATATCATTTTCTGCTAATATCGTGGTGAGCTAACTTTCGTGCGTAAATAAAGAGGTAAGGTCCTATTGGCGTGATACAGCCATAGCAATGCTCTAGAATCTGGCTGGAATATTCAATTTTATAGACATTTTCGACTAATATAGTGGGGAACTAACTTTCTTGCATAAATGAGGAGGATAGATTCTATTGGCGCGCTATAGCCATAGCAATGGTTTAGAATCTGGCCGGAATAATCAATTTCATTGACATTTTCTACTAATACCGATGTGAGCTAACTTTCGTGCATAAATAAGGATGAAGGATTATATTGACGTGCTGTAGCCATTGCATTGCTGCAGGATATGTCTGGAAAATTCAATTTTATTGACATTTTCGACTTATATAGCGGTGAGCTAACTTTCTTGCTTAGATAAGGAGGAAGGATGCTTTTGGCGAGATGTAGCCATTACAATGCTCTAGAATCTACCTGTAAAATTCAATTTTATTGACGTTTTCGTCTAATATCTTGGTGAGCTAGCTGTCTTACATAAATAAGGAGGAATGATTCCATTGGCGTGCTATAGGCATTGTAGTGGTTTTGATTCAGACTGGAAAATCAGGAAAATTCAATTATACTGACATTTTCGACCAATATCGTGGTGAGTTATCTGTCCTACATAAATAAGGAGGAATGATTCCATTGGTGTGCTGCAGCTATAGCAATGATATAGCATCAAGCCGGAAAATTCAATTTCATTGACATTTTCGACTAATATCGTGGTGAGCCAACTCCCTGGCATACGTGAGGGGGAAGGATCCTATTGGCGTACTATAGCTATTGCTATGCTATAGAATCTTGCTGGAAAATAGAACTTAATATCATTTTCTGCTAATATCGTGGTGAGCTAACTTTCGTGCGTAAATAAAGAGGTAAGGTCCTATTGGCGAGCTACAGCCATAGCAATGTTCTAGAAACTGGCTGGAATATTCAATTTTATAGACATTTTCGACTGATTTATTGGTGAACTTACTTTCTTGAATAAATGAGGAGGAAAGGTTCTATTGTCGCGCTATAGCCGTAGCAATGGTCTAGAATCTGCCTGGGAAATTCAATTTTATTGACATTTTCGACTAATATCGTAGTGAGCTACCTTTCTTTAATAAAGAAGGAAGAAAGATATTATTGGTGTGCTATAGCCATTGCAATGCTTTAGATTCTGACAGGAATATTCAATTTCATTGACATTTTCCATTTATATCGTGGTGTGCAAACTTTCGTGCATAAGTAAGGACGAAAGATTCCATTGACAAGCTGTAGCCAATGCATTGCTACAGGATCTGGATGGAATATTCAATTTTATTGACATTTTCATCTAATATCGTGGTGAGGTAAGTTTCTTGCATGAGTAAGGAGGACATATTCTATTGGCATGCTGTAGCCATTGCAATGCCATGGAGTCAGAGCGGGGAATACAATTTTTTTACAATTTTCGACTTATACCGTTGTGAGCAAACTTTCTTGCATAAATAAGGAGAAAAGAATTTATTGGCGTACTATAGCCATTGCATTGCTAAAGGGTCTGGCCGGAAAATTCAATTTTATTGACATTTTCTCTAATATCGTGGTGAGCAAACGTTCTTCCATATTTAGGAGGAAAGACTATTTTGGCGTGCTATAGCTATAGCAATGATATAGAATCAGCCCGGAAAATTCAATTTTATTGACATTTTCGACTAATATCGTGGTAAGCAATCTGACTTGCATAAATAAGGAGGAAAGATTCCATTGGCATGCTTTAGCCATTGCAATGCTTTAGAATCTGACTGGAATATTCAATTTTATAGACATTTTCGACTAATTTATTGGTGAACTAACTTTCTTGAATAAATGAGGAACAAAGGTCCTATTGGCGCGCCATAGCAATAGCAATGGTCTAGAATCTGACTGGAAAATACAATTTATTTGACATTTTCGACTAATATCGTGGTAAGCTGGCTGTCTTGCATATATAAGGAGGAAAGATACCATTGGCGTGCTATAGTCAATGCAATGCTTTAGAATCTGGCTGGAATATTCAATTTTATATACATTTTCGACTAATATAGTAGTGAACTAACATTCTTGCATAAGTGAGGAGGATAGACACTATTGGCGCGCTATTGCCATAGCAGTGGTTTAGAATCTGACCGGAATATTCAATTTCATTGACATTTTCTACTAATATCGTGGTGAGCTAACTTTCGTGCATAAATAAGGATGAAAGATTCTATTGACGTGCTGTAGCCATTGCATTGCTACAGGATATGGCTGGAAAATTCAATTTTATTGACATTTGCGACTTATAGAGTGGTGAGCTAACTTTCTTGCTTAGATTTGGAGGAAGGATGCTTTTGGCGTGCTATAGCCATTGCAATGAATTAGAATCTGTCTGGAATTTTCAATTTTATAGACATTTTCGACTAATATAGTGGTGAACTATCTTTCTTGCATAAGTGAGGAGGATAGATCCTATTGGCGCGCTATAGCCATAGCAGTGGTTCAGAATCTGCCCGGAATATTCAATTTCATTGACATTTTCTACTAATATCTTGGTGAGCTAATTTTCGTGCATAAATAAGGATGAAAGATTCTATTGCCGTGCTGTAGCCATTGCATTGCTACAGGATAAGGCTGGAAAATACAATTTTATTGACATTTGCGACTTATATCGTGGTGACGTATGATTCTTGCATGAATAAGGTGGACAGATTCTATTGGCGTGCTACAGCCATTGCATTGCTACAGGATCCGGATGGAAAATTCAATTTTATTGACATTTTCGACTAATATGGTGGTGAGCTAACTCCCTTGCATACGTATGGAGGAAGGATCCTATTGGCGTACTATAGCTATTGCAATGCTATAGAATCTTGCTGGAAAATAGAACTTAATATCATTTTCTACTAATATCGTGGTGAGCTAACTTTCGTGCATAAATAAAGAGGAAAGGTCCTGTTGGCGTGCTACAGCCACAGCAATGCTCTTTAATCCGCCTGCAAAGTTCAATTTCATTGACATTTTCGTCTAATATACTGGTGGGGTAAGTTTCTTGCATGAATAAGTAGGACAGATCCTATAGGCGTGCTACAGCCATTGCAATGCTTTAGAATCTGGCTGGAATATTCAATTTTATAGACATTTTCGACTAATAAAGTGGGGAACTATCTTTCTTGTATAAATGAGGAGGAAAGGTTCTATTGGCGCGCTATAGCCATTGCAATGCTTTAGAATCTGGCTGGAATATTCAATTTTATAGACATTTTCGACTAATATAGTGGGGAACTAACTTTCGTGCATAAATAAGGGTGAAGGATTATATAGACGTGCTGTACCCAATGCATTGCTGCAGGATATGGCTGGAAAATTCAATTTTATTGACATTTTCGACTTATATAGTGGTGAGCTAACTTTCTTGTTTAAATACGGAGGAAGGATGCATTTGGCGAGCTGTAGCCATTGCAATGCTCTATAATCTACCTGTAAAATTCAATTTTATTGACGTTTTCGACTAATAACGTGGTGAGCTAGCTGTC
>NW_016931027.1:0-590 GCF_001483705.2 Eufriesea mexicana
CCCTCGAACGCACTCCACTACATTCTGCTCGGCTCTGTGGGGGCAAGCAATAGCGGTCTCGGCCCGTTACGTTCTGTTATGCTGCTTTCGGTGATGTTAAGTTTGGGTACGTTAGGACATGGTAGCATTGACTACTGCGCTTGGCACTGCGATTCTCTTGACTTCTGCTCCCTGCTCCCAACTAATATGATCTGCATTGCTCTGTGAAGGCCAGCAGTAGTTGTCGCGGCACGTTGAGTTGTCGCGGCACGTTGAGTTGAGTTATATTACGTTCGGATGGGTACGGTTATGTGAAGTTTGGCTTGGATAGCTTTGACTTTTGCACTGTACACTTATTGTCGGCGGATTTCTGTGCTCTAAGTTGCCCTACTATGCTTTGCTTGTCTCTGGTGAGGACAGCAATAATGGTCAAGGCACGTCAATTTGAGCTATGTTACGTTCGGTTAGGTTAGGTTTCTTTGGGTTAGATAATGGTTTCTCTGACTTTTGTGGTCTACACTGCTATGCGGTGGATTTCTGCGCTCTATTGCGCCCTAGTACGTTCTGCTTGTCTCCGTGGAAGCCAGCAATGGTGATCTCGGGGCGTTAAG
>NW_016931028.1:0-6078 GCF_001483705.2 Eufriesea mexicana
ATTTCTGGCCTCCCCAGGGACTATCAGACTATTGTAGAGCACAGTGGAGGGCAGGGATCCACCGAATGTCTGTGTATAGCACGAAAGTCAGAGCTATCCTAAGCAAACCTAATCTCACCCATCCTAACCAAGTGTAACATAACACGAAAGAACGTGCCGCAACCACTATTGCTGGCCTTCCCAGATTCGAGCAGAGTATAGCAGAGCAATGTAGAGCGCAGAAATCCCCCGGATTTCAGTGTACAGCGCAAAAGTCAAAGATATCCCACGCTAGCACAAGCAAGCCTAACCAATCCGAACGTAACCTGACTCTAACTAACGCGCTGCAGCCTCTGATTCCGTCCTCCAAAGAGCGAAGCAGGGCATACTAGATTTCATTAGTGCGCAGAAATCCACCGAATAGCAGTGTATAGCGCAAGAGTCAAAGCTGCCTTTGCCTAACCGAACAAAATTTAGCATAGCCAAACGTGGCGCAACTCTACCTAACCGACCTACACCGTTATTGCCGACCTCCACAGAGCCATACAGAATATACTAGAGCGCAGTAGATCACAGAAATCGGCTGCGAAGCAGTTTAAGGCAGAAAAGTGATAGATAACCGAACCTAGCATGACCTAGCCAATACCAATCAAACGTAGCCTAACTCAGAATAAGGTGCCGAGACCACTATTGCCGTCTTTCGCAGAGAACAGCCGAACATATCAGGCCAAGGTGGAGTGCAGAAGTCCACCGAATAGCTGTGTATACTACGAAAGTCAAAGCTGTTCAAACCTAACCCAATCTAACATGGCCTAACCAAACGTAGCATAACTCAACGTAACGTGCCGAGACCGCTATGGCTGGCGTCCGCAGAGCCAAGCAGAGCATATTTGAGCAATGTAGAGCGCAGAAGTCAGCCGACAAGCTGTGCATGGCACAAAAGTCGATGCTACCCTCTCCTATCTTAACCAAACGTAACACAACCGAACGTTGCATAAATTAACATAACGCGCCGGCGCCTCTATTTTCGGCCTCCCCGTAGTCGATGGGAGTAGTAGAGCATTGTAGAGAGTAGAAATACACCGTAAAGCAATGTGTAGCAAAAAAGTCAAAGATATTCCGACCAAACCTGGCCTTACCTGACATAACAATATGTAGCCTAATCAAACGTAACGCGCCGTTGCCTCTATTGCTGGCTCGCCCAGAGCCAAGCTGCTAATATAGGAGCACAGCGGTGTACAGGAATACGCCGAATAGCAGTGTATAGCGCAAAAGTCATGGTTCGCCCAACCTAACCTATCTAATCGTAACGTAACCAGACGTAACTTAACTCGACCTAACGTGAAGCGACAACTACTACTGGCCTACCCAGAGCCATGCAGAACATACTAGAGCACAATAGAGCGGGGAAATCCACCGCGTGGAGAGCCCAAAAGTCAAAGCTATCCTCCCCTAACCCAACCAAACCTAACACGTCCAAACGTAACCTAACTCAGCCGTTGGCTGAGATATCCACCGAATATCCGTGCATTGCTGAAAAGCCAAAGCTGTCCTGTCCTAACTGATCCAAGCGCGGTATAACCAAACGTATCCTAACTTACCCAACGTGCAGAGGCCGCTACTGTTGGAACCCCAGAGCCAAGCAGAATATACTAGAGCACAGTGGACCATAGATGGCCACAACGTAACAGCGTATTATCACAAAGGACAAATATGTCCTAACCTAACCTGGCCTAACCTAACCTCACCAAACGTGGACTAACTAGGCCTAACGAACCGAGACCACTATTTCTGGCACCTTCGAGGCCAAGCAGGACATACTAGGGGACAGTGGAGCGCAGACATCCAAGGAATAGCAGTGTGTAGCTCAAGAGTCAAAGCTATCGTAGTCAAACCTGGTCGAACCTAGCCTAAACAAACGTAACCTGACTCAACGAATCGTGTCACGACCACTATTGCTGGCTACATCAGGTTCCAGCAGAATACGGCACAGCAATGTAGAGCGCAGGCATCCACCAAATAGCAGTTCATAGCACTAGAGCCGAAGCCAACCCAGCCTAACACAAACAAATGTAACCAAGCCAAACGTAACTTATCTCTACCTAACGCGCCTCGGCCACTGTTTCTTTTCGCCTCAGACCAAAGCAGAGCACACTAGATTACAGTAGAGCACAGAGAACCACCGAGTAGCAGTGTGCAGCGCAAAAGTCATAGCTGTCCTTGCCTAACCTAACCAAACACAGCATAACCAAACGATACCTAACTCCACCTAACAGCCCTACACCACTACTGCTGACCTCCCCAGAGCCGAGCTGAATATACTACAGCACAGTAGACCACTGACATCTGCGGCGCTTCAGTGTATATCACAAAGGTCGAAGAATCCTGACCTAACCTGTCCTAACCCAAACAAACGTTGTCTAGCACGGCATGACGTGCCAAGTGAAATATTGCTGTCCTCCCTAGAGCCAAGCTGAACAAATAAGGTCACAGTCGAACGCCGAAATCTACCGAATAGCAGTGCATATCACAAAGTTCAAAGTTATCGTCTCCTATCAAAACCAAACGTAGCATCACCGAACGTAATCTTACTCAACCTAACGTGCAGCTACTACTATTGCTAGCCTCCCCAGGGACGAGCATAGTATAGTGGAGCAAAGTGGAGCGCAGGTAACCACCGTATAACAGTCTATGCCAAGAAAGTCAAAGCTATCGTTATGTAACACAAATGAGCGTAACCTAATAGAACGTGGCCTAGCATATCTTAACGTGCCGCGACCACTGTTCCTGGCCTGCACAGGGCAAGACGGAGTATAGTAGAGCACACCAGAGCGCAAAAATCCACCGCCCTGCAATGTATTGCACAAAAGCCGCAGATACTCCAACATAAGCATCCAAACCTATCATAACGAAACATAACCTAACACAACCTAACGTGCCGAGACTACTATTACTGGCCACCACAATGCCAAGCAGAGAATATAAGAACGCAGTAGAACGCAGAAATCAGCGGAAAGCAGCGTATAGCACAAAACTCTGTACTATCATATCCTAACCTCAACAACCGTAATATAACCGATCGTAGTATATCTCTCGCTATCGTGGCGAGGCCAATATTGCTGGAATTCCCACCTCTAAGCAGAATACACTGGAGCATAATAGTTCGCAGAAATCCTCCGTATTGCGGTGAATAGCACAAAATTCGAAGACCACCTAACATAATCTGACATATCCTAACCAAACCGACCGCAGCGTGACTCAACATAACGTGCTGATCCTGGCCCCCCAGAGTTGAGCAGAGTATAGCAGGAACGTGTTGAACGCAGAAGCCAACCCAATAGCAGTGTATAGCAAAAATGTCAAAGCTATCCTCTCCTAACATCATTCAAACGTGTTATAGTCAAACGAATCCTAACTTAACCTAATGTGCCGAGATCACTATTGCTGGAATCCCCTGAGCAAAGTAGAATATACCTGGGTGCAGTAGAGCGCAGAGATCCACCACGTAGCAGATTATAGCACAAAAGTCAATCATATCACAACCAAACGCCACCTAACCTAACCTAACTTACCGTAGTTTAAATAACCTTAAAGAGCCGAGACCACAGTTTTTGGCCTCCCAGTTCCAAGCAGAATATATTAGAGCACAGTAGAGTGCAGAAATCCGCGGAATAGCAGTGTACAGCGCAAAAGTCACAGCTAGCCCCGCTTACCCTAACGAAACGTAACATAACCTAATGTAGCATAAATAAAACTTACCAGCCGGGACGACAATTACTGGCCTCCCGAGAGTAGAGAAGAGTACAGTAGAGCAGTGTGGAGAGCAGAGATCAACCGAAATGCCGTGAATGGCACAAAAATCAATGCTATCCGTACCTAACATGGCCTAACGTAACCTAGGCAAGCGTAGCATGTCTCAACATAACGCGCAGAGGCTGCTATTGCTGGCCTCCCCAGAGCCAGACAGAGCATATTAGAGCACAGTATAGCGCTGAAGTTCACCGAACAGCAGTGTATAGCACAAAAGTCAATACTACCGACGCCTACCCTAACCAAACGTGACATAACGATATGTAGCCTATATTGACCTAACCAGGCGGGACGCCAATCACCGGCCACCCCACAGTCGAGCAGAGTATGGTAGTACAATGAAGAGCGTAGAAATACGATGAAGAGCAGCGTACAGCACAAAAGTCACAACTACCCTATCCTATCATGTCTAAACGTAATATAACCGAACGTAGCAGAGCTCAAACTATCGTGCCGAGAGCACAATTACCGGCCTCCCCAGTGCCGAGCGGAACATACCGGAGCGCAGTAGTGCGCCGAAATCCAACGTATAACAGTGTAAGCCACGAAAGTCAAAGCTATGAAAACCTGACCGAAACTAACATAACGTAACCAAACGTAGACGAACTCTACCTAACGTCCCGAGTCCACCATTAATGGCATCCTTGGAGCCAAGCAGAGTATATTAGATCACCGTAGGGTGCAGAAATCCGCCGTATAACAGTGTAGAGTACAAAAGTTAGATCTACCCTGTCCTGACATAACCAAACGTAACATAAACGAACGTAACGAACCTCTACATAACGTTCTGAGACCACTGTGTGTGGCCTCCGCAGAGGCAAGCAGAAAATACTAGAGAACAGTAGAGCATAGAAATCGACCGCGTTGCAGTGTAAAGCACAAGAGTCATAGATATCCTGACCTAACCTAGCCTAACCTAACCTAACCGAACGTAGGCTAATTGAAAATTACGTGACGGTAGCAGTATCGCAGCCCTTCCTAGAGCCATGCTTCACATATTCGAGCGCAGTAGGGTTCATGTATCGACCGAATAGCAGTGTATAATACAAAAGTCAGAGATATTCTCTCGTAACCTAACTAATCGTATCATAAACATACGTAACATATCTCTACCTAACGTGAAACTAACCCCATTGCTGGCCTTCCCAGAGCAAAGCAGAGCATATTAGAAGTGAGCAGAGCGCAGAAATTCATAGAATCGCGGTGTATAGCGGAAAAGTCAAGGCTATCCGAACCTATCCCAAACCTGCATGACCAACCAAACGAAGCATAACACTTGCTAACGTGCAGAGACCACTATGATTGGCCTCCCCAGAGTCAAGCAGAGTATAGTACAACACTATGGAACGTAGAAATCTTCCGAATGGCAGTGTATGGCACAAAAGCCAAAGCTACAGTGTCCTAACATATCCAAGCGTAATAGAGTCAAATGTGTCCTAGCATAACCGAACGTGCCGAGCCCACTATTGCTGGCCTCCTGAGAGCCAAGCGGAGCACACTCGAGTACAGTATAGCGAAGGATTACACCGAGGAGCAGTATACAGCGCAAGAGTCGATACTATCCTCTCCTACCTTACCCAAACGTAACATAGCCAGCGTAGCGCGAATCAAACTAACCTGCCGGGACCAGTATTGCTGGCCTCACCAGAGCCGAGCAGAGTATGATAGAGCAATGCAGAGGGTAGTAATCCACCGAAAAGCAGTGTACAGCGCAAAAGTCATAGCTATCCTGGCCTAACATAGCCAATCGTAACATAACGAAGCGTAACCTAACCCTACCAGACATACCAAGACCACTATTGCTGACTTCCACAAAATCAACCATAATATCCTGGAGCACAGTAGAGCGCAGGAATCCTTCGCAACGCCTTTTAAAGCACAAAAGTCTAAGGTATCCTAACCCACCCTGACCTAATCTAGACAAACCAAACGTAGCCTAACTCTATGTAACGTGCCGATACTTCTGTCGCTGGCCCTCCCATAGCCAAGATGAAAATATTAGAGCACAGTAGAGCGCAGAAATCCCCCGAATATCAGTGTATGGCACAAAACTCAAAGCTACCCTCTACAAACCTGACCAATCGAAACGCAGGCAAACGTAACGTAACACAACCTAAGGAGCGGCGACTGCTATTGCTGGCCTTCCCAGTGTCGCGCAGAACATAGTAGTGCACAGACGTTCACCGCATGTCAGTGTACAGCACAAAAGTCCGATCTATCCTATCGTAAGCTGTCCAAACGTATCATAACCGAACGTAGCTTAACAAAACCTAACGTGCCACGCCCACT
>NW_016931029.1:0-559 GCF_001483705.2 Eufriesea mexicana
TCCAGAGCTAAGCCGAATACACTTGAGCACAGTAGTTTTACTAACCTAACCTAGCATAACATATCATAACCAAACGTAACCTAACGGATCTAACGTGCTGAGACCGTTACTTCCGGCCTCCGCAGAGCGAAGCAGAATATCCTATGGAGCAGTAAGGTATTGAAGTCGACCGCGTTGCAGTGAATAGCACAAAAGTCAAAGATATTTTGATCAAAACTAACATAACCTGACCTAACCAAACGTATCATAGCTAAACGTAAGGAGCCGCGGCCAATAATTAAGGCCTCCACAGAGCAAAGCTGCGCATGCATGATCACAGAAGTGCGCAAATACCCGCCAAATAGCAGCGTGTAGCACAAATGTCAAAGCTATCCTACTCTAACCTCACCAAACGTAACCTAACCTAGCCCATCCTATCCTAACCTAACGAAACGTAACTTAACCAAACGTATTCAAACAAACTTAACGTGCCTAGACCGCTATTGCTGACATCCACAGGGCCAAGACGAATACACTAGAGCACTCTAGAGCGCAGAAAGCAGCGGCAATGCTGCGTGAG
>NW_016931030.1:0-220 GCF_001483705.2 Eufriesea mexicana
ATTGCAATGATATAGAATCTGGCTGGAAAATACAATTTTATAGACACTCTTGACTAATATCGTTGCGAGCTAACTTTCTCGCATATATTAGGAGGAATGATTCTACTGGCGTGCTATAACCATTGCAATGCTATAGTATCTGGCTGGGAAATTCAATTTTATTGACGTTTTCGACAACTATCGTGTTGACCTAACTTTCTTGCATATGCAAGGAGGAAAG
>NW_016931031.1:0-236 GCF_001483705.2 Eufriesea mexicana
ACACATGAGAGCGCAGAATTCCGCCGCATTGCAGTGTACAGCACAAAGGACGAAGATATCCTGCCGAAGCATAGCCAACCGCAATATAAAGGAGCGTAAACTAACTCAACATAACGTCCCACGGCCGCTACTTCTGGCCACCCCAAAGCCAAGCAGAATGCACTAGAGCTCACCAGATCGCGGAATTACCCCGCATTGCTGTGCATAGCACAAACGTGGAAGATAACGTAACCTAA
>NW_016931032.1:0-1314 GCF_001483705.2 Eufriesea mexicana
AAAATTCAATTTTATTGACATTTTCGACTAATAACGTGGAGAGCAAACTTTCTTGCATAAATAATGATGAAATATACTATTGGCGCGATGTATCCATTGCAATGCTACAGAATCTGGCTGGAAAACACGATTTTATGGGCATTTTCGACCGATATCGCGGTGAGCTACCTTTCCCGCATTAATAATGAGAAAAGATACTATTGGCGTGCTATAGCCATTGCACTGCTATAGAATCTGAAGAATCTGGCTGGAAAATTCAATTTTATTGATATTTTCGAATAACATCGTGGTCACCTAACTTTCTTGTATAAATATGTACGAATTATTCTATTGGCATGTTACAGCCATAGCAAAGGTATAGAATCTGGCAGGAAAATTCAGTTTTATTGACGTTCTCGACTAATATCGTGTGGGGCGAGGTTTTTTGCATAAATAAGAAGGAAACTAATAATTGGCGTAATATAGCCATTGCACTACTATTGAATCTGGTTGGAATATTAATTTTTATTGACATATTCCTCTAATATCGTGGTGAACTAACTTTCTTGCTTAAATAAGGATGAAATATACACTTGGCATGCTATAGCCATGGCATTTCTATGGAATCTGGCTGGAAAATTCAATTTTATTGACTTTATCGACTGCTATCGTGGTGAGCTACTTTTCTCGCCTAAATGATGAGAAAAGATACTATTGGCGTGCTATAGCCATTGCACTGCTATAGAATCTGATTGGAAAATTCAATTTTGTAGACATTTTCGACTAATATCGTGGTGAGCTAACTTTATTTCATAATTATGGAAGAAATATCCTATTGGCGTGCTATAGCCATTGCAGTGCTATCGAATTTGGCTGGAAAATTGAATTTTATTGACATTTTCGACTAATATCGTGGTGAGCTAACTTTATTTCATAATTATGGAAGAAATATCCTATTGGCGTGCTATAGCCATTGCAAAGTTGTAGAAACTGCCTGGAAAATTCAATTTTATTGACATTCTCGACAACTATCGTGGTGACCTAACGTTCTTGCTTAAATAAGGATGAAATATACACTTGGCGCGCTATAGCCACGGCAGTTCTATAGAATCTGGCTGGAAAATTCAATTTTATTGACTTTACCGACTGCTATCGTGGTGACCTACCTTTCCCGCCTAAATAATGAGAAAAGATGCTATTGGCGTGCTATAGCCATTGCACTGCTACAGGATCTGGATGGAAAATACATTTTTATTGTCATTTTCGACTGACATCTTGGTGAACTAAGTTTCTTGCATAAATAAGGGTGAAATATACTTTTGGCGTGCTATAGTC
>NW_016931033.1:0-366 GCF_001483705.2 Eufriesea mexicana
ATACATACATCCGTACATATATCCATACACACATCCATACAACCATACATACATCCGTACATACATCCATACACGCATTCATACATCCATCCATCCATACATCCATCCTCTCATACATCGATCCATCCATACATCCATACAGATATACATCCATACGTCCATACATCCACACAGCCAAACAACCATAGATCCTTCCATTCGTACGTCTATCAATCGATACACCCATCCATCCATACATCCATACATACACCATCCATACATCCATCCATCCATAAAACCATGCATTCATGCATCCATACACCCGTACATCAGTACATCCATCCATCCATATATCCTGACATCCCCACATACATCCATCCATACATC
>NW_016931034.1:0-611 GCF_001483705.2 Eufriesea mexicana
TACGTATGTAGGAATGTATGGATGTATATATGTACGGATGTATGGATGTAATAATGTATGGATGTGTGTATGTATGGATGTATGGGTGTATGGACGTATGGATGTACGAATGTATGGATGTACGGATGAATGGATGTATGGATGGATGCATGGATCTATGGATGTATGGATGTATGGATGTACGTATGTGTGGATGTACGAATGTATGGATGAACGAATGTGTGGATTTAAGGATGTATGAATGTATGGATGTGTACCTGTATGTATGTATGGATGGCTGTATGTATCAGTAGATGGATGTATGGTTGGATGTATGTATGGTTGTATGTATGATGTATGTATGGATGTATGTATGGTTGTATGGATGAATGGATGGATGGATTTATGGATGTGTGGATGTATTAATGTACGGATGGTTGGATGTATGGATGGATAGATGTATGGATCGATGGGAGTATGGATGGGAACTTGTATGGATGGATGGATGTATGGTTCGATGGATGTATGGATCGGTGGATGTATAGATGTAAAGATGGATGTATGGATGTAATGTATGTATGGATCAATGGTTGGATGGATGGATGGATGTATGGATGGATTGAGGTATGGAT
>NW_016931035.1:0-880 GCF_001483705.2 Eufriesea mexicana
GTATCTCTCCTAACGTATGCAAGGAAGATAGATCACCACGGTACTAGTCGAAAATGTCAGTAAAATTGAGTTTTCCTGCAGGATTCGAGAGCATTGCAATGGCTATAGCATGCCAAGGGGATCTTTCCTCCTTATTTACGCAAGAAAGATAGCACTCCTCAATATTAGTGAAAAATGTCAATAAAATTATATTTTCCAGGATGATTCTATAGCACTGCAATGTCTATACCACGCCAATATAGTCTTTTCTCCTTACTTATGCGAGAAAGTTAACTCACAACGATATTAGTCGAAAATGTCAATAAAATTGCATATTCAAGCCAGATTCTACTGCATTGCAATGGCTATAGCACTCCAGAAGGATATATCCTCCATATTTATGCAAGAATGTCAGCCCACCATGATATTAGTGGAAAACGCCAATAAATTTGAAATTTCCAAACACTTTCTATACCATAGCAATGGCTATAGCAAGACAGTAGAATCTTTCCTCCTTATTTATGCAGGAAAATTAGGTAGCCACAATATTAGTCGAAAATGTCAATGAAATTGAATTTTCCAGCCAGATACTATAGCAATGCAATCGCTATAGCACGGCAATAGAATCCTTCCGCCTTATTTATGCAAGAAAGTCATCTCACCACGATATTAGTCGAAAATGTCAAGAACATAGGATTTTCCAGGAAGATAACTTTCCAGAAAGATTCTATGGCACTGAAATGGCTATAGCATGCCAATTGCATCATTCCTCCTTATTTAGGAACGAAAGTTATCTCACCACGACATAAGCCAAAAATGTCAATAAAATTGAATTTTTCAGCCAGATTTTGCAGGATTGCAGTGGCTATAGCACACCAAAAGTATCTCTCCTAACGTATGC
>NW_016931036.1:0-966 GCF_001483705.2 Eufriesea mexicana
AGTTCGCCTAACGCCTTCAATCCAATGGAAAGTAAATCCATCTACTTGTCAGAGAATAGGTCTTCTCAAAGTCTATAACCTGTTATAGCATGGTGAATAGATGGCATAACGCCTACAATTCAATGGCAAGTACAGACATTTACTTGCCAGAAGATAGGTCTAATCGAAGTCTATATCGTGTTATAGCTGGGTGAATAGATCGCCTAACGCCTTCAATCCAATGGCAGGTACAGCCATCCACTTGCCAGCGAATAGGCCTATTCAAAATCTATAATCTGTTGTAGCTTGGCGAATAGGTCGCCTAACGCCTTCAACCAAGCCTTCAACCATTGGCAAGTACAGCCATCTACTTGCCAGAGAATAGGTCTATTCGAAATGTGTAACCTGTTACAGCGATGTGAATAGATTGCCTAACGCCTTCAATCCAATGGCAAGTACAGCCATCTACTTGCCAGAGAATAGGTCTATTCGAAATGTGTAACCTGTTACAGCGATGTGAATAGATTGCCTAACGCCTTCAATCCAATGGCAAGTACAGCCATCTACTTGCCAGAGAATAGGTCTATTCGAAATGTGTAACCTGTTACAGCGATGTGAATAGATTGCCTAACGCCTTCAATCCAATGGCAAGTACAGCCATCTACTTGCCAGAGAATACGTCTATTCAAAATCTATAACCTGTTATAGCTTGGTGAAAAGATCGCCTATCGCCCTCAATCCAATGGCAAGTAAAGCCATCTACTTGCCAGAGAATTGGCCTATACAAGATCTAAAATATGTTATAGCTTGGTGAATACATCGCCTAACGTCTTCAATCCAATGTCAAGTACAGCCATCTTCTTGCCAGAGAATTGGTATGTTCAAATTTTTTAATGTGTAATAGCTTGGTGAATAGATCGCCAACCGCCTACAATCCAATGGCAAGTACAGTCATCTTCTTGCCAAAGAACAGAGCTATTGAAAGTC
>NW_016931037.1:0-732 GCF_001483705.2 Eufriesea mexicana
AACGTAACGTGCAGAGGACACTATCGCTGATCTTCCCAGAGTCACGCTGAAATCATTAGAGCACTGTACGGCGCAGAAATCCACGGAATTGCAGTGTAGAGCTCAAGAGTTATGGCTATCCTAACCAAACATAGCCTAATCCAGCCTAAAGGAACGTAAAGTGCCTCAACATAAAGTGCCGAGACCACTATTGCAGCATTCCAAGAGCCAAGCTCAATACATTAGAGCAGAGTAGGGCGCTGGAATCCACCTAACAGCGTACTATAGCGTTATACTCAAAGCTACACCCTCCCAACATAGCCAAAGGTAACATAAACAAACGTAAAGTATCTAAACCTAACCTGCAGAGACCGCTACTGCTGTCCCCCCGAAGCCAAGCAGAACACACTAGCGGAGAGTAGAACGCAGAAACCCATAGGGTCGCAGCGTACATCAGATGGTCGAAGCTACACAAACCTAACCCAAATCAACAGAACAGATCCAAACATAACCTAACTCAACCTAACGTTCACACACGGCCTTTGCTGCCCTCCCCAGAGCAAAGCAGGACATACTAGAGCACAGTAGACCGCAGGAGTGCACCGAATAACAGTTTGGAGGACAAAAGTTAAGGCTATCCTAACAAAACTTAGCCTAACCCAAACTAACCTAACGTAATATGACACAAAGTTTCTTGCCGAGATCACTGTTGCTGGCCTTCCCAGCGACAAGCTGAAAATATTGAAGCACTGT
>NW_016931038.1:0-2649 GCF_001483705.2 Eufriesea mexicana
CTTTTTAATCTGTATCGGATGCATAATCTTTTTGGATGTTCTTGTTACTTGTTTTTGGGGTTTTGGGGATTTCTGTCTTCCTGTGGGGATTTGTTGTTACGAGCTCCATTTCTGCGTCTTCGTTGTTGCGCTGCTGCTGTTGATTTCCTTTAGTAATGAAGTGCGTTAGCGTCGACCATATCGCTGCCACCATATGTATACTCCAGCCGTATGCTCGATGTAGCGTAATGCCGTTTAATATAGTGTTTATTATTATTTTGACTAGTCTGAATAGGATGAATATCCCTAAGAGTCCTGATGTGATTGTTCCGAGTTGGGAAAATTTGTCCCACATTCTTTTTGCTATGGATTTCGTAAAATGTTCGATGTCGTTCTCTGATAGGAATTCTTGTAGATTTAGGTTTACTTTAGCATCTGTTTCTCCATTTAGTTTTTGTGCGAAGTTGTCCAACGTTGTCTGTTTTTCTATCGGGAACATAATATGTTCCCGTAGATTTTCTATCTCTTCTCCTGTGTATATACCACCCGTGGCAAGGTTGAGTGGTTCTTCGTAATGCCATTGGTGTACCGAATATGGATTCGGGGCCGGTGGATGTACTGTCTCTGTTGGTTGCGGCGTTAATTTGTACCATCTTGAATTAACTTTGAACAATGTGGGTAGTAGTTCGTTGCATTTTCTTGCGCTTCCATTATTAGTAATTATGTGTGTTCTAGGCTTGAGAAATGCAGTTTTGTTGTTAGCGGTGATGGGTAGTTCGTTGTAACACTTCGTCGTTTTCCTGAATGAGACTGTTGTTGGAATGCATTTTACGATGCGAATGGCTTCGCCCGCCGGTATAGCTATGTAGCCTGCTTCTCCCATTATGGATAGTGCTATATCATCTTGTCCAGGTTGTGCCAAAGCGTTCCTGATCGTCTGCGCTTGCAGCTTGCACCTGGCTTCCAGTATGTTTTTGTATAGATTTACTATCTGATTACGGGTGTGTCGTTCGATGTAGATGAATTTAGAATTGATATAGGTAAAGATGTCTAGGTTATTCGTGGTTGGTCTGTTGTTTCTTCTGAATGGACTATTTCTTGCCTCCAATACGTACAATTTTGGGTGTTCCGTGTTGATTAGTGTGTACCCACAGAGCGTGGTTTCCGTCCTCCGTGCTAGCGCAAAGGTTGTCTTTGGTTGTCACCGCATATATGGTTAGGTGATTCGGTGCTGTTATTATGGACGCTTTTCCTTCATATAATACGTTGTAACTATCGAAACTACATTGGTCCTCTGGGGTTGGGTTCCAGTAAGTGTGCCCATCTTCTGAGTCCAGACAGCTTCCCTTATACAGGTCGAATCGCTGTCCGGATTTTAGTATGATTTTATGCCTTTTTAGGTTGACATCCGTGAAATAGTTTTGGATAGTTATTTTTATCAGGGCCTGCACTACGACACTGGTCCAGGTTCCGTACGGGTCGCTATATGTTGAACCCCCACAGGTCCCGTCGTGTCTTAGATTCCCTGCTATTGTTATTCCACGCGTAGTGGTGGAGTTGGGTGAGATTCCTGTTATTATAATTGCTGGCGTTAGCCTGAAGGTTCCGGATCGCCTTTGGGGCTCCAAAACGGCAGATAAAAGAATTTATTAGAGCATTAGCAGTTTCCACGGCGTCCGCGGATTCCATCGGGATAGCTAGCGAATATTTTGTCAGCAAGTCCTGTATCGTCAGAATGTACTTTGAGTTTCGCGGTGTTGTGGGGAGCGGGTCCATTACGTCAAGTGATACTTTGTCAAATGCAAGACCCGGTGTGTCAGTTAGTACCATAGGCTGTCTGGTTTTGTGTCGTGTTAATTTTTGGAGTTGGCAGCTGTGACAGCTAGTTACATAGGCTATCACGTCTAGTTTGAGGGACGGCCAAAAGTACTTTTCTCGGATTCTCTTATAGGTTTTTGTCACCCCCTTGTGTCCACCTGCGGCGGAGACGTGATTCTCCACAACAATGTCGTGGCGGGTAGTTTCGGGAGGGATTTGCACCTCGTGGGAGCACATGACTATGGTGGTTGGAGTGGAATCGAACAATAAGCATAGACGCGAAAACCGACGATCGCAAGAAGAAGGGTGGTGCCAAGCGGGGCCCCACCCTGAAGCGGCCACCGTCGCGGGCCGCCGTCGCGATAAGCGCACCCGGGGGCGCGAGACTAACGTGCGCGGAGGCGATCTCGACGATGAGATCGCGAATAAGTCTCGCGGACCTCGGGATCGAGGACCTGCGCCCCCGTCGGGTTGCTTCTGGCGGTCTCCTTTTGGAGATCGCGGGACCCGAGGGGGAAAAGCAAGCCGCCGCACTCGCCGGCCGCATGTGCGAGGTTTTGGAGTGGACCGGCGTCCGCGTGACGGTCCCCTGCAAGAAAGGTGAACTGAGGGTGACGGGGCTCGACGACTCCGTCACCCCCAGCGAAGTGGCTACGGTCCTGGCAAGGGTCAGCGAGTGCACCGAGGGAGAGGTAAGGACCGGAGAAATCCGGTCACCCCCCTTGGGACTGGGCTCGGTTTGGGCCCAGTGTCCCCTCGCGGCAGCTCGGAGGACTGCAGAATGCAGGAGGATCCGCGTCGAGTGGACATCCGCCCGCGTTCATGTCGTGGAGGCTCGCCGCCTCCAGTGCT
>NW_016931039.1:0-1037 GCF_001483705.2 Eufriesea mexicana
AATGTCAATACAATTGAATTTTCCATTCAGATTCTATAGCATTGCAGTGGCTATAGGTCGCCAATAGAATCTTTCTTCCATGTTTATTCAGGAAAGCTATCTCACCGAGATATTAGTCGAAAATGGCAATAAAATTTAATTTTCCAGCAAGATTCAATAGCATTGCAATGGCAATAGCACGACAATAGAATCTTTCCTCCATATTTATGCAAGAAAGTTAACTCACCATGATATTAGTCGAAAATGTTAATAAAATAGAACTTTCCAGACCGATTCTGCAGCACCGCAATGACTATAGCAGGCCAAAAGGATCTTACCTCCTTACTAATGCAAGGAAGTTGGCTCACCATGATATTAGTCGAGAATGTCAATAAAATTGAACTTTCCAGCCAGATTCTATAGCTTTGCAATGGTTTTAGCTTGCCAATATAATCTTTCCTCCATGTTTATGCAAGAAAGTTAGCTCACCACATTAGTCGAAAATGTCAGTAAAATTGATCAATTCCAACCATATTCTCCTGCATTCCAATGGCACTCCAGAAGGATCTTGCCTCCTTACTTAGGGAAGGAAGTTAGCTCACCACGATATTAGTCGAAAATGTCGATGAAATTGAATTTTCCATCCAGATTCTATAGCATCGCATTGGCAATAGCACGCCAATTGAATGTTTCCGCCTTATTTACGCAAGAAAGTTAGCTCACCACGATATTAGTCGAAAATGTCGATGAAATTGAATTTTCCATCCAGATTCTATAGCATCGCATTGGCAATAGCACGCCAATTGAATGTTTCCGCCTTATTTACGCAAGAAAGTTAGCTCACCACGATATTAGTCGAAAATGTCGATGAAATTGAATTTTCCATCCAGATTCTATAGCATCGCATTGGCAATAGCACGCCAATTGAATGTTTCCGCCTTATTTACGCAAGAAAGTTAGCTCACCACGATATTAGACGAAAATGTCGATAAAATCGAAACTGCCAGGCACATTACATATCATTGCGATGGTTATATCACGCCAAAAGGATCTTTCCT
>NW_016931040.1:0-309 GCF_001483705.2 Eufriesea mexicana
CCTGACCTGACGTGACCTAACCTAACCTAACCTAACCTAACCTAACCTAACCTAACCTAACCTCACTTCACCTAACCTAACCTAACCTAACCTCACTTAACCTAACCTAACCTATCCTAACCTAACCTAACCTAACCAAACATAATATCACCTGGCCAGACCTGACTTGATCTGACCTGGCCTGGCCTGACCTGTCCTGCCATGTCCTTACTTGACCTTACCTGACCTGACCTGACCTGACACGACCAGACCTGACCTGACCAGACCTGACCTGACCTGACCTGACCTGACCTGACCTGACCTGACCTG
>NW_016931040.1:342-601 GCF_001483705.2 Eufriesea mexicana
TGACCTGACCTGACCTGACCTGACCTGACCAGACCTGACCCGACCTGACCTGACATTACCTGACCTGACCTGACCTGACCTGACCAGACCTGGCCTGGCCTGACCTGACCCGACCTGACCTGACCTGACCTGTCCTGACCGGACCTGACCTGACCTGACCTGGCCTGACCTGACCTTTCCCGACCTGGCCTGACCTGACCTGAACTGCCTTTACCTGACCTGCCCCGACCCGACCCACCTGGCCTGACCCGACCTGACC
>NW_016931041.1:0-492 GCF_001483705.2 Eufriesea mexicana
GTCAAAGCAAATCTAGAGCAGTCAATGCATTCATCAGTTATGGCAACTGGCATTTAAAATTCCAAGTAGAGTAGTTTGTACATACACAAATAGAACACTGTATCCATCGTACAATCTGCTCATTGATGATTTAAACCATGTTGCCATTCTAGAATTGCAATATTCTGACCCATTACCTTTATAGATATTAACAAGTGACGAAACAGTACCGGGCACAGCCGTCATCACATTACTGATTACTGCTGCCGATTTGTTAATTTGTTCACTGATTTATATTCCACAGTAGTTCTAGGGTAATCTAGAATAAAGTTCGGAGATAGTGTAATTTCAAAGCCAAGTATAGGGTAGTTGATGAGTAACACGGTTTTGTCCAGGGTAATTTACAAATGACAGTACGGTTCTTAATATATCTATGACCAGAGCTCTGTTGCTTCTGGGTTGCTCTGTTCAATGGCCATCTGTATTCTGAAGCAACTCTAGAATGGCAAAAGG
>NW_016931042.1:0-529 GCF_001483705.2 Eufriesea mexicana
TAGGCTTTGTAATGCTATAGAATCTTGCAGGATAGTTCAATATTATTGACATTTTCGACCATTGTCGTTGTGAGCTGCCTTTCTTGCCTAAATAAGCAGGGTAGATTCAATTGGCGTGCTATAGACATTGCAATGATGAAGACTGTGGTTGGAAAATTCAGTTTTATTGAGATTTTCGTCTAATATCGTGGTGAGATAACTTTCTCGCATATATAAGGCGGACAGATTCTGTCGGCCTGCTATAGGCATTGCAATGCATTAGAATCTTCATGGAAAATTCAATTTTATTGACATTTTCTACTAATTTCGTGGTGAGATAACTTCCTTGCATAGTTACGGAGGAAAGATCCATTCGTGGTGCTATAGCCATTGCAATGCTGCGGAATCTGGCTGGAAAATTCAATTTTATTGACATCTTCGACTAATATCGTAGTGAGCAAACTTTCTTATCTTGCATAAACAAGGTGGGAAGATCATATTGGCAAGCTATAACCATTGCAATGCTATAGAATCTGGCTGGAAAATTCAA
>NW_016931043.1:0-3884 GCF_001483705.2 Eufriesea mexicana
GCTATTGCTGGACTCCACAGAGACAATCCGAATGTACTAGGCAGGAGTAGTGCGCAGATATCTTCCGCATGGTAGTGAACAGCACAAGAGTCAAAGGTATCCTATCCTCACCAGACCTAACCGACCATAACGTAACAGATCCTAACGTGCCACAGCCACTATTGCTCACCGCCCCAGATTCGCGCGGGGTATAGTAGAGTAATGTAGAGCGCAGGGATCGACCGGATAGCAGTGTGCAGCACAGGAGACGAAGATATCCTAACATAACATGACCAAACTTAACCTATCCCAGCGTAGCATTGCTGGACGTAACGTGTCGCGGCAGCTGCTGCTTGCCGCCCCAGTGCCAGGCAGAACGTTGTAAAGCACAGTAGATCTCAGGAATCCTCAGGATAATAGTGCAATGCAGGAAAGTCACAGGTATCCTAAGCAAACATAACCTAACCTAGCCTAACCGAAGGTAACCTAGCTCAAACTAACATTCCACGACAACCACTGCTCGCCTTCCCAAAGTCGAGCAGAGTGTAGTGGAGCAATGTAGGGCGCCGAAATCCACCGAATAGCAGTGCCTAGCACAAGAGTCAATGAAACCCTAACGAAACCTTCCTAAACTAGGTCCACGATACGTACCGTAACTCAACCTAACGTGCCGAGACCACTATTGTTGGCAACCACAGAGCCAAGCAGAGCACATTGGAGCACAGTAGAGACCAGGAATCCAGCGCATTGCAGTGAATAGTTCAGAAGCCTTAGATATCCTTACATAACCTGGCCTAAACAAACCTAACCGAACGCAGCATAACACATTACGACGTGCCGCGGCCACAGCTCCTGGACATCCAGAGCAACGCAGAATGTAGTAGAGCACAATATAGCGCAGGACTCTACCGAACGGCAATGAATAACACAAAAGTCGAAGCCATCATTGTCAAACGTAGTCTAACCTAACCTAGCCAAACGTAACCTAACAAATCCTAACGTGCCACGACCACTATTGCAGGTTTCCCCAGCGCGAACCACATCATATTAGAGCACAGTAGAGCGCAGGAATCTACCGTATAGCTATGTACATGTCTGAAGCTATAGGTACCCTCTCGTAGTTTAACCCAACGTAACAATACCAAAAGTAACCAAACAAAACCTAACGTGCCAGCACCACTATTGCTGGCATTGCCGGGGTCAAACAGATCATACTAGTGGAGAGTAAAACATAGAAGTCCATAGAATGGCGGAGTACATCAGAAAAGTCAAGGCCATCCGACCCTGGCGCAGACCAACAGGACATAGCCGAACATAGGCCGTCTCAACCTAACGTGACGAAGCCCTTATTGCTGCCCTCCCCAGAGCCAAGCAGGACATACTAGATCACAGTAGAGCGCAGAAATCCACCGAATAGCAGTGTACAACACAGAAGTCAATGCTACCACAACCAAACTTGTCATAACACAACCTAGCTGAAGCTATCCTGACTGAGCATAACGTGCCGAGACCACAATCGATGCCCTTCCCAGAGTCAAGATGCGAGCGCTAGATCACTGTTGGACGCAGACATACACCAAATGGAATACTATGGCACTGAAGTTAAAGCTATCCTCCCCTAACCAAGGCAAACTTAACATAACCAAACGCAACCTAACTCAACCTAACGTGCCGTGACCACTACTACTGGCCTCCACAGAGCCAAGCGGAAAATATCAGCGGAGAGCAGAGCGCAGAAATCCATAGCATCGCAGTGTATATCGGCAAAGTCAAAGATACCCAAGCCGAACCCAAACAAACTGAACATAACCAAACATAGCATAAGCCTTACTCCAGTGCCGAGACCGTTACTGCTGCCACCCCAGAGCCAAGCAGGACAAACTGGAACACAGTAGACCGCAGAAGTTTACCGAATAGCTGTATACAGCGCAAAAGATAAAGCTGTCCTTACAAAGATTAGCATAACCCAACATAAACGAACGCAGCCTGACTCAATGTAACGTGCCGAGGAAGCTCTTGCTGGCATTGCCGGAGCCAGGCTGAAGGCATTAGAGCTCTGTAGGGAGCAAAAATCCTCCTACTAGCAGATCATGGCACTAAAGTCAAATCAATCCTCTCCTAACCAAACCAAACTTAACATAACCGAACGTAACCTAATTCAATCTAACGTCCCGCGACCACTGCTGCTGGCCACCGCAGAGCGAAGCAGAACACATTAGTGGAGAGTAGATCTCAGACATCCATAGGGTCGCAGTGTATATCTGGATACCAAAAGCTACACAAACCTAACCCAAACCAACGGAACATAACCAAACATAGCCTAACTCAAACTCACGGGCCGTGACCGTTATTGCTGGCCTCCCCAGAGCCAAGCAGGACATACTAGATCACAGAAGAGCGCAGAAATCCTCCGAATAGCAGTGTACAACACAAAAGTAGATGCTATCCTAACCAAACTTGTCATAACACGGCAAAGCCGAAACTAACCTGACTCACCATAGCGTGCCGACGCCACTATCGATGGCCTTTCCATAGCCAAGATGCGAGCGCTGGAGTACTGTAGGGCGCAGACATACACCTAATATAAGGCTATGGCAATAAAGTTAAAGCTATCCTCCCACAACCAAGCTAATCTTATCATAATTAAACGTAACATAACTCAACCTAACATGCCGCGACGGTTATTGATGGCCTTCCCAGAGCGAAGCAGAAAGCATTAGAGCACTGTAGGGCGCAGAAGGCCACCTAATAGCAGACCGTGGCGCTAAAGTCAAAGCTACCCTCTCCTAACATATGGAATCGTAACACAACCGAACGTACCCTAATTTGATCCAACGTGCCGCAACCACTGTTACTGGCCTCCCCAGAGTGAAGCAGAACTTATTATAGTAGAGCAGAAAGCAGAAATCTATAGAATCGTAGTGTATATCAGAAAAGTCATAGCTGCAGAAGCCTAACTCGAACCAACGGAGCATGACCGAAAATAACATAACGCAACCTAAAGTGCAGAGACCGCTGTTGCTGCCGTCCTCATGGTGAAGCTGGAGATACCAGAGGACAGTAGAGCGCAGAAGTCCACCGAATAGCAGTGTACAGAACAAAAGTTAAAACTACCCTAGCCAAGATTTACCTAACTCTTCCTATCTGTGCGTATCCACGACTCACCGTAACGTGCAGAAACCAATACGTGCCGCGAACGCAATAGCTGGCCACCTCAGAGGCAAGCAGAGCACACTAGTGGAGAGTAGAACGCAAAAATCCACAGTATAGCAGTGTATATCATAAATGTCAAATCTACTTAAGACTAACCCGGACGAAGGGAGCACAGCAAAGATAGCCTGCCTCAACCTGACGTGCCGAAACAGCTATTTCTGCCCCCATCAGAGCGAAGGAGGACATACCAGAGCATTGTAGAGCGCAGAAGTCGCCCGAATAGCAGAGCTGTGCACAAATGCTGAGGATATCCTTTTCAAACTTTGCCTGAACCAACCTAACCGAACGTACCCTGACTCAACGTAACGTGAGGAGGCTACTATTGCTGGCCTTTCCAGGGCCAAGGTGAAAGCATTTGGGCACTGTAGTGCGCAGAAATGCACCTAATAGCAGACCACAGCACTAAAGTCAAAAATATCCTCTCCTAACCTAGCCAACCGAAACATAACCGTAGGTAACGTACCTCAAGCTAAACTTCCGTGACAAATATTGCTGGCATCACAAGAGCCAAGCAGGACACGTTATTGGAGAGTAAAACGCAGAAATCCATAGAGTCGCAGTGTATACCAGAGAAGTCAAAGACACGCATACCCAACCCACCCAACGGAAAAGAGCCAAACATAGCGTGACTCAACATGCGTGTCGAGACCGCTATTGCTGCCCTCCCCTGAGCGAAGCGGGACACACAAGGG
>NW_016931044.1:0-2839 GCF_001483705.2 Eufriesea mexicana
GATTTAGATTCTACAGTAATTCTAGAACAAACTATGTGTACATCAAATATCGGTATTTTTATTGGATAAAGGAAATACTGTACAGAGAATACCGATCTACACAATGCTGTAGACAGATAATTTCTGTCTGCGCTTCACCTAAGTTCCTCAGCAATTGTACGAATTATCGATGGACAGAGCAGCTGTCGCCGACGAATTTGGCACATGTAAATACTGCCCTGTATGTTCAAATCAGCGGAGCCCTGTAGCCGTTTGACTAAGCTGTTCGCAGGAGTTTTATGTTCTATAGCAGTTCCGAGATGGCAAATGACATATCCATAATCACCAGATGTGTTAACATTTGATAACACACGTCTGTGCACTGCCAGCATCAAGGTACTGTAATGGTTGGATTAATTTGTGCACTGATGGCTTAAATTAAACAGCTTTTGTAGAATAATCAACGTATAGATCAGATATGGCCGGACGCACTTACAGTTGCCAGCATGGTGCGTAGTACAGCCTCCAAGAGACCACTGTAGCCGTTGGAAATATATCTGGAATGATGACTGTAATCACATAACAATTCTATAATGACAAGTGTCAGTTCCATTGTTGCTGTAGTTATTAACAACTCACAAAGCTCACAACACGCCACTGAGTATAGCCACCATGACAATACTGTAGTCGTAGGACTTATTCGTTTGCTGATGATATAAGTTCCACAGCAATTCAAGCATAACCAACTTTTACATCATTTATGGCTGGAGATATATAGAATTGGTAGCACGGTACTTAGTTCGTTCACCACCAGATCACTGTAGCTGCCGGGCAAACTTCCGCACTGACGACTGTAATCCTAAATACATACTAAAATCGCAAAAGGCACATCCGCTATAGCTCTGGATATAAAGAACCGACGAATAAGTACTGAGAGCAACCTTCATCACAGCACCTTAGCCGTTGGATTAATTTTTTCACTGCTAATATATATTCCAAAGCAACTCTAGAGTAAACAATGTATGGCACGTTTATGGCCAGAGATACTTACAATTAACAGTACCTCAATTACTGCATGTACCAACACAGCACTGTTGCCTTTGGATTAATTTGATCAATAATAATTTACGTTCTATAGCAATTCTAGACTGAAAAAAGGCAGATCCACTGACCCTCGAGGAATAAACTATAGGCAACACAGTACTGAGTACATCCATCAACAGACTAATGTACCCGCAGGGCTACTTTGCTCACTGATGATGTAAATTCGTAACAAATTCCAGAATAATCAATGTATAGTACTGATATGGCTAGAGGTATTTCCAACTGACAGCGATGTACTTAGCACAACCAGTAGCTGAGTACTGCGGCCACTCTATTGGTCTAGTTAGTGTTAATCTTGATTTTGTTGCAATTCTAGAATGAAAAAAGACAGATCCACTACCCCTAGAAATATTAGCAAATGACAAAACGGTGTTGATTACAGCCATCATCACAGTATTCTACGCGTTGAAGAACTTTGTCCACTAATAACGTAAATTCCACAGAAAAACTTGTACATCCAATGCATAGTACGTTCATGGCTTGTTACATCTGCAGTAGACAGTACGGCATTCAGTACATCTACAGACACAGCACTGTTGCCGTTTGATTAATCTGTTCACTGATCATTCATATTCTGCAGCACTTCTAGAATGAAAAATGTCAGATCCATTGAGTCTTGTGACATAAACAGCTGACAAAGCGGTGCTGAGTGGAGCCATCATCTCTGCGCTGTAGACGATGGTTCATTTATTGGCTAACGATGCAAATTCCAAAGCAATTCTAGGATAATCTGTGGGTAGGACGGTTATAGCTAGGGATATCCACATTTAACTGTACGGTGCTTAGTAAATCCACCAACAGATCTCAGTAGCCGTAGGATTAATCTCTTCAGTCATGATTTTGATTTTATAGCAATTCTAAAATGACAAAAGTCAGATCCAGTGCCCCTCGAGGTACTAGCGAGTGACAACATAGTAATGAGTGCAGCCATCGTCGCAATAATGTAGCCGTTGTACTTCTTTGCTTAATAATGATGTAAACTCCATAGCAATACTGGAATAAGAAATGCATATTACCGCGCTGTCATGAGATATTTCCAATTGACAGCAGGGAACTTTGTACATCCAGCAGCAGAGTACTGCAGCCGCTGTATTAGCTCGTTCAGTAACGATTTATATCTTATAGCAACTCCAGCATGACGAAAGGCAGGACAAATGTCTCTCGCGTCACTTAAAATTAACTACAGAGCACTGAATACAGCAACCACTGCAGTACTGTCGGCGTTGGACAAGTTCATTCACTGACGGCTACAATTCAGCAGCAATTCAGATATAATAAACATAAGGATGCACTACCTCCAGGTATTTACTGTTGTCAGTACGGTTTTCAATACACCCACCAGCAGAGAACTGTAGCCATTGGGCTATTCTGCATACTGAACTATGTAATTCTGTAGTAGCTCTGGAATAATCAATCTATAAATCAGATACATGAGGAGACGTTAACAATGGTCAGAACCGTAGCTACAGTAGACACCAATTGCTATTCCAGTATGATCACTGGAAGTGCTAATTGTCCCTAAGGATTTTGTCAAATGAAGATGCAGCATTGATTTTTGAAATCTAAACCGAAACACGTCCATTTGTTAAATCCATTCGCAGATGATCCAAGATCCACAAATATTCTAGAATGGTTAATTTTTGGATTAACTGCCCCCAGATGTATTGACAGATATCAATGCAGCATAAGGTGCAGTCATCAACACGTTATTCTAGCAGTTGGATGCATATATTCACTGAGAGTTTATGTTCTGTTA
>NW_016931045.1:0-3711 GCF_001483705.2 Eufriesea mexicana
TCGGAAATATCAATAGAATTGATCTTTCCAGTCTGATTCTATCGCAATGCAATGGCTATAACATACCAATGGAGTCTTTGATACTTACTCACGCAGAAAAGGTTGCTCACAACGATGTTTGTCGAAAATGTCATTACAATTGAGATTTCCAGTCAGATTCTAGTGGAATCCAATGGCTTTAGCAAACCAATAGAACGTTTCTGTCTTATATATGCCGAAAAGTTTGTACTCCGCCATATTTGTCGAAAATGTCAATAAAATATAACTTTCCAGTCAGATACTATTGCAATGCAGTGGCTATAGTAAACCAATAGCATCATCCACCTTATTTACGCAGAAAAGGTTGCTCACCCCGATCTTGGTCAGAAATGTCAATAAAATTGAACTTTTCAGTCAGACCCTAGTGCAATGCAATGGCTATTGTAAACCAATATGATCTTTGCTCCTTACTTATGCAGAAAAGCATCCTCACCGCGATATTAGTCGAAAATGATGATAGAAATGAACTTTTCAGTCAGATTCCTCTGCAATGCCATGGCTAAAGCAAACCAATAGAATATTTCCTCCTGATTTATGCCGAAATGTTTGCTCACCACCATATTTGTCGACAATGTCGATGAAATAGATCTTTCAAGTTAGATGCTACTGCAATCCAATGGCTATTGCAAACCAATAGTATATTTTCACCTTATTTATTCAGAAATGTTCCCTCACCACTGTATTAGTCGAAAATGAAAATAAAATTGAATTTTTCAGTCAGTCTCTATTGCAATGCAATGGCTGTAGCAAACCGATAGTATCTTTCCACTTTCTTCTCGCAGAAAAGCTTGCTCACAATGATATTGGTCGGAAATGTCAATAGAATTGATCTTTTCAGACAGATTCCATTGCAACGCAATGGCTATAGCAAACCGATAGGACCTTCCTCCTTAAATATGTTCAGAAAAGCTTGCACTCCGCCATATTTGTCGAAAATGTCAATAAAATATAACTTTCCAGTCGGATACTATTGCAATGCAGTGGCAATATCAAACCAATAGCATCTTTGCACCTTGTTTACGCAGAAAAGGTTGCTCACCACTGTATTGTTCGGAAATGTCAATAGAATTGATCTTTCCAGTCTGATTCTATCGCAATGCAACGGCTATCGCAAACCAATAGGATCTTACCTCCTTCTTTATGCAGAAAAGCATGCTCATCACGATATTAGTCGAAAATGTCAGTAAAATTGGGCTTTTTAGTCAGATTCTATTGCAATGCAACGCCTGTAGCAAACCGATAGGACCTCACTCCTTATATATGCAGGAAAGTTCTGCACTCCGCCATATTTGTCAAAAATGTCAATAAAATATAACTTTCCAGTCAGATACTCCTGCAATGCAGTGGCTACAGCAAACCAAAAGCATCTTTGCACTGTATTTACGCAGAAAAGGTTGCACACCATTATATTGGTCGGAAATGTCAATAGAATTGACCTTTTCAGTATGATTCTTCCGCAATGTTATGGCTATAGAAAACCAATAGAATCTTTCTTTCTTATATATGCCGAAAAGTTTACACTCCATGATATTTGTCGAGAATGTCAATAAATTTGACCTTTTCGGACAGATTCCATTGCAATGCAATGGCTAAGCAAACCAATAGGATCTTCCCCCCTTATTTGTGCAGAAATGGTTGCTCACTACGATATTAGTCGAACATTTCAATAAATTGTACTCTCCCGCCACTTACAACTGCAATGCGGTGGATATAACAAAGCAATAGTATCTTTCCACCTTATTTTGGCAGAAAAGGTAGCTCACCACGATATTAGCCGAGAAAGTCAATAGAATCGAGCCTTCCAGTCAGATTCTACTGCAACGCAATGTCTTTAGCATACCAGTAGTATCTTTCTACCTTATTTACGCGGAAAAGGTTGCTCACCACGATATTGGTCGGTAATGTCAATAGAATTCATCTTTTCAGCCTGATTCTATCGCAATGCAAAGGCTATAGCAAGCCAATATTATCATTCCTCCTTATTTATGCCGAAAAGTTTGCACTCCACCATATTTGTCGAAAATGTCAATAAAATTGATCTTTTCAGACAGATGCTGTTGCAATACATTGGCTATAGCAAACCGGTAGTACCTTTCCACCTTATTTACGCGAAAAAGATTGCTCACCACGATATTAGTCGACAATGTCAATTGAATTGAGCCTTCTAGTCAGATTCTACTGCAATGGAATGGCTTCAGCAAATCAATAGAATCTTTCGACCTTATTTATGCCGAAAAGCTTATACTCCACCACAATTGCCGAAAATGTCAATAAAATTGATATTTGCAGTCAGATTCTATTGCAATGCAATAGCTATTGCAAACCAATCTTATCTCTCCCCCTCATTTACGCAGAAAATGTTGCCCACCACTATATTAGTCGAAAATTTCAATAAAATTGGGCTTTTCAGACTGATTCTATGGCAATTCATTGGCTATAGCAAACCAATAGTCTCGTTGAACCTTATTCACGCAGAAAAGGTTGCTCACAACGATATTTGTCGAAAATGTCATTACAATTGAGATTTCCAGTCAGATTCTAGTGCAATGCAGTGGCTTTAGCAAACCAATAGAATCTTTCATACTTATATATGCCGAAAAGTTTACACTCCACCATATTTGACGAAAATGTCAACAAAATTGATCTTTTCAGACAGATTCTATTGCAATGCAATGGCTATTGCAAACCAATAGGATCATTCCTTCCTATATATGCAGAAAATCATGATCACCTCGATATTAGTCAAAAATGTTAATAACATTGGACTTTAAAGTCTGATTCTATGGAAATGCATTGGCTATAGCAAACCTAAAGTATATTTCCTCCATATTCAAGCAGAAAAGCATCCTCAACGCGATATTTGTCGAAAATGTCAATAAAATTGATCATTTCAGACAGATTCTACGGCAATGCATTGGCTATTGCAAAGCAATAGTATCTTTCCGCCTTATTCGCGCAGAAAAGCTGTCTCACCACGATATTATTCGTTAATGTCAATAGAATTGCACTTTTCAGTCAGATTCCATGGAAATGCGTAGGTTATAGGAAACCAATAGTTTCTTTCCACCTTGTTTACGCAGAAAAGGTTGCTCAGATCGATATTAGTCGAAAATGTAAATGCAATTGAGATTTCCAGTCAGATATTATTGCAGTGCAATGGCTATTTCAAGCCAATCCTATCTCTCCCGCTTATTTACGCAGAAATGGTTGCCCACCACGATATTAGTCGCAAATTTCAATAAATTTCAACTTTTAGTCAGATCCTAGAGAAATTCAATGGCTATAGCAAACCAATGGGATCTTTCCTACTTACTTATGCGGAAAAACCTGCTCACCGCGATATTATTCGAAAATGTCAATAGAATTGAACATTCCCGACAGATACTATTGCGATGCAATGGCTATTCAAACCTATAGTGTCTTTCCACCATATTTACGCGGAAAAGGTTGCTCACCGCGATACTGGTCGGAAATGTCATTAGAATTGATCATTTCCGTCTGATTCTATCGCAATGCGATGGCTATAGCAAGCCAATATTGTCTTACCTCCTTATTTATGCAGAAAAGCATGCTTACCACGATATTAGTCGGAAATTTCAGTAAAATTGGTCTTTACAGTCAGATTATATTGCAATGCAGCGCCTATAGCAAACCGATAGGACCTTCCTCCTT
>NW_016931046.1:0-1480 GCF_001483705.2 Eufriesea mexicana
ACATACATCCATACATACGTCCATACATACATCCACCCATCCATACATCCATCGATCCATACACCCATACAACAACCCATCCATCCACCCATCCATTCATGCATTCATACATCAACACGTATATCCATACATACACAAATTCATTCTTCCATACATACATCCATACACACATCCACACACACATCCATACATACATCCATACATATATCCATACATACATCCGTACATACATTCATACATCCTTACATACATCCAACAGTCCATCCATCCATACATACATCCATACAAACATCAACAAATACATCCTTCCATCCATACGTCCATACATATATACATCCATACACCCACACATCCGTTCAGCCATACATTCGTACATCAATACATCCTTACATCCATACATCCATACATCCATACACTCGTAAATACATACATACATGCATCCATGCTTCCATTCATGCATCCAACCGTACATACGTCCAACCATACATCCATACATTCATAAATACGTCCATCCATAAATCCAACCCCTCCATACTCCAACCCCTCCATACAACCATCCATCCATATATACATACATATATACATACATATATCCATACATTCGTGCATGCGTCAATCCATACCTCACGCCGTTCGCATATCTATCCATCCATACATACGTCCGTCCATACATCCAGGCACACATACATCTATCCAACCAAACATGCATCCATCCATATATCCATCCTTCCATACATTAATACATCCATAAATACATCCATCCAAACATCCATTCACCCATACAGCCATTACACCCATACAGCCATTCATCCATACATCCATCCATCCATCCACCCATACCTCCATACATTCATACATATACACATCCATACATCCGAACATCCGTACACCCGTCCATCCATACCTAAATCCACCCATACATATATACATTCATACATCGATCCACCGAAGCGTCCATCCATCCATACACTCATACATACATCAATACATACATCCATACATTCACCCACACATACATCCATACGCACATCAATACATATATCAATAGATACACAGATACATTCGTCCATACATACATCCATGCGCATACCCTTCCATACATCCATCCATCCATACATCCGTACATCCGTCCATCCATACCTCACTCCATTCATACACCCATCCATCCATACCACCATTCATCCATTCATACAGCCATCCATACATCCACCTTGCCACACATCCATCCATCCATACATCCACCCATCCATACATCCATCCAACCATACATTCGTCCACACATCCATCCGTATATACATCCACACATCCATCCATTCATATATCCACCCATGCATTCACCTATCCATTCATACATCCATATATCCATCCATTCGTACATCCATACATATATACATCCAAACATCCATACATCCGTATCATCCATAATTTCGTACATCCATGCATACATACATACATACACCTATCCATCCATACATCCACC
>NW_016931047.1:0-845 GCF_001483705.2 Eufriesea mexicana
GCCAGCAACAGTGGTCGCGGTAAGTAGGTTTGAATTATGTTACGTTTGGCTACGTCACGTTTCCTTAGGATCGGAAAAGGATAGCTTTGAGTTTTGTGCCATGCGCTGCTATTCGATGGATTTCTGTAGTCTACTGCGCCTTAGCCCTGCTTGGCGATGGGGAGTCCAGCAATATTTGGCTAGGCACGTTAGGTTGGGCTTGGTTACGTTCGTATATGTTAGGCTAGGACGGATTAGGTCACCGATATCCTTTACTTTTCCGATTCACACTTCAGTGCGACGATTTTCTGCGATCTACTGTGTCCTAGTATATTCTGCTTGGCTCTGCGAGTGTTAGCAATAGTGGTGTACGCACGTTGGGTTGAGTTAGGTTACGCTTGGTTAGGACGGCTTTGGCTTTTGTGTTGTACACTGCTCTTCGGTGGATTGGATCCAATATGATCTGCTTGGCTCCTGGGAAGCCAGTAATGGTGGTCTCGGCACGTTAGGTAGAGTTATGTTACGTTTGGTAAGATTATGACGACGTAAATTAGACCTTTGAGCTGTGCACGGCTGCTCCGTGGATTTCTGCGCTCTAGATTGAACTCGAATAATCTGCTTGGATCTGGGGAGTCCAGCAATAGCATTCTCGGCACGCTACCATCTGTTAGGCTACGTTCGGTTAGGTTAGGTTAGTACCGGTTAGCTTGGGATATCTGTGCCTTTTACGCTACATATCGCTATTCGGTGGATTTCTGCGCTTTGCCGAGCTGTAGTATATTCTGCTTTGCTCCTGGAATGTCGGCACGTTTGGTTGTGTTAGGTTGCATTTGGCCTTACTATGTTTGGTTACGTTAGGCTAGGAT
>NW_016931048.1:0-1164 GCF_001483705.2 Eufriesea mexicana
TCACCCTATCGTGCCGAGACCTCTATTACTGGCTTCCCCAGAGCCAAGCAGAACATATTAGAGCGCAGTGGTCCGTAGAATTCCACAGAATAGCAGCGCATTCCGCGGAAGTAGAATATGTCCGAACATAACCCAGAATGACATAACGTAACCAATCGTTACCCAAATAAGCATAACTGGCCAAGACCACTATTGCTGGTTTCCCCAGAGTCGAGCAGAGTATAGTAGAGCAATGAAGAGCGCAGAAATCCAACGAATGTCAGCGTATAGCACACAAGTCAAGGTTACGCTATCGTACCCTAATCAAACGTACCCTAGCCATACGTAATACAACTCAACTTAACGCGCCGAGAGCACTATTGCCGCCCTCCCCAGAGCCAAGCAAAGCACATCGGAGCACAGTAGAGCGCAGAAGTTCACCGAACAACAGTACATTGCATGAAAGTCAAAGATATCCTCTCGTATTATAACCTACCGTAACAGAACCGAACGTAGCCTAACACATCCAAACGTGCCGCGACTATTATTTGTGGCCTCCCCAGAGTCAAGCGGAAAACACTAGTGGATAGTAGAACGCTGGAGACGATGCAATTTCACTGTATATCTTGAAAGTTAGAGCTGACAGAGCCCAATCCACACCAACAGGACACAACCAAACATAGCCTGGCTGAACATACAGTGTCGATACCGCAGTTGCTGCACTCCCCAGAGCCAAGCAGGAAAAACTAGAGCACATTAGAGCCCAAAAGACCTCCGAACGTATGGCTACAGCACAAAATTCGTAGCTATCCTCTCCAAACCTAACCAAACGTAGCACAAACAAACGGAACCTAACTCAACCTAACGTGCTCGGACCGCTATTGCCGTCCTCCCCAGAGTCAACCAGAACACATTAGTAGAAAGTATACCGCAGAAATCCATATAATCGCAGTGCATATCAGAAAAGTCAAAGCTACCCTAACCTATCCCAAACGAACAGGACATAACCAGGCACAGCGCGAATCATACTATCGTGCCGAGACCGCTATTGCTGCCCTCCCTGGAGCCCAGCAGGGTATACTAGAGCACTTTAGAGAGCAGAAATCCACCGGAAAGCCGTGTACGGCACAGAAGTTATAGCTAACCTAACCAAACATAGCCTAAATCAACCTAACAGAACGTAAC
>NW_016931049.1:0-1054 GCF_001483705.2 Eufriesea mexicana
ACTTTTGCGCTATACACTGCAATTCGGTAGATTCTTGAGTTCTGCATTGCTCTACTACACTCTCCTCGGCCCTGGGTTTGCCAGCAATAGTGGACGTCACACGATTGGTTGAATTATGTTACGTTTGGTTAGGCCAGTTCGGGTTAGCTTTGCTTAAGATGGCTTTGACTTAGGCGCTGTACACTGCTGTTCGTTGGACTCCTTTCCTCTACCGTGCTCTAGCATATTCCGCTTGGCTCTGCGGAGGTCAACTATAGTGGTGTTGGTAGGCTAGATATGGAATTATGTCACCCTTCGATGTGCCATGATTGTTTGGGTTAGTCTAGGATAGCTTCGACATTTGTGCTGCACACTTCTATTCAGTGCATTTCTGCGCACTGCTCTGATGAAGTATGCCCTGCCTTGTACTGGGAAGGCCAGAAATGGTGGCCCCAGCGCGTTAGGTTGTGTCGAGTTAGGTAAGGTTATGTCAGGTTATGTTAGGTAAGGTTAGGTTGGGTTAGGTTGCGATATGTTTGAACTTTGTGCTTCACTCTGCATTGCGGTGGATTTCTGCGCTCTACTGTACTTTAGTGTACTCTGGTTGGCTCTGTGTAAGTCAGCAACGGTGGTCAAGGCAATTGAGGTTGAGTTTGGTTACGTTTGGTTAGGTTAGGAGAGGATAGCTGTATCTTTTGTGGCAAATACTGCTATTCGGTGGACCTCTGCGCTCTGCTGCGCTCTAGTATATTCTGGTTGTCTCTGGGCAGGCCAGCGATATTAGTCTCGACACGTTAGGCTGAGCTATGCTACGTTCGGTTATGTTACGTTTGGTGATGTTAGGATAGTATAGCTCAGACTTTTGTGCTAAACACTGCTATCCGCGGATTTCTGCGCTCTACTGTTTTCTCATATTTTCCGCTTGGCTCTGTGGATGCCAGCAATGTTTGTCTCGTCACGTTAGGTTGAGATATACTACGTTCGTATATGTCACGTTTGGCTAGGTTAGGACAGGCTACTTTGACTCTCGTGCTGAACACTGCTATACCACGGACTTCTGCCCTCCAATGTGCTC
>NW_016931050.1:0-4023 GCF_001483705.2 Eufriesea mexicana
CTGCTGAGCACAAGAGTCAGAGCTGTCCTAGCCTAACACAACTTAACCTCACCCTACCGAACGCAACATAACTGAACAAAACATGACGCGACCAGTATTGCCGGCCTCCACAGGTTCAAGCAGAGCATATTAGACGGGACCAGGACGCAGAGATCCATAGAATCCAGTGAATAGCAGAAAAGTTGAAGATATCCAGCTTAACCTGAGCTAACACAATATAGAGCAACATCTCCTACCTCAAACTAATGTGTCGGAACCACAATTACTGGCTTCCGCAGAGCCGAGCAGTACATACCAGAGCACAGTAGAGCGCAGAAGTCCACCGGATTCCAGCGAACGGAACCGAAGTCAAGGACATCCTAACCTAATCCATACAAATCTATACAGACCAAACGAAACCTGACCAACGTAACGCGACGCGGACACCATTGCAGGCATCCCTAGGGCAAAGCAGATAATATTGCAGCACAGTAGAGCGCAGAAGTGCACCGAACAGCAGCGTATAGCACAAAAGCCAATGCTATCCTCACTTACCCTAACCAAACGTAATGTAAACAAACGTATCAAAACCGAACCTAACGTGCCGAGACCGCTATTGCTGGTATCCCCTGAGCCAAGCAGAATCTACTAGGACAATGTAGAGCGGAGGAGCCACCAAATAGCAGCGTATAGCTCAAAAGCCGAATTTATCACAAGCTAACGCGACCTAATCCAACCAGACCAAACGTAGACCAACTTAACTTAACGAACCGTACCACAATTTTTGGCCTCCTCAGTGCAAAGTAGAACATATTAGAGCACAGTAGAGTGCAGAATTCCGTCGAGCAGCAGTGTATGGCGCAAAAGTCGAAGCTAGACACTCCTAACCTAAACAATCGTAACGTGACCGAACGTAACATATCCGAACTTAACATGTCGCGACCGCTATTGCTGGTCTCCCGGGCCGCGCATAGTATATTAGAGCAGTGTAGAGCGCAGAAATCCACCGAAGGACAGTCTATGCCAAGAAAGTCAAAGCTAACCAGACCCACCGCAAACAAACATAACCAAACCAAACGTAACCTAACCCAATCCAACGTGAAGCGACCAGAATTGCTGGTCACCACACGGTCCAGCAGAGCATACTAGAGGAGAGTAGAAACCAGAAATCCGTAGAATCGCAGTGTATAGCGGAAAAGTCTCCAAGCCTAACATAAACAAACATAACCTAACCAAACAAAGCCTGACACAACATAACGAGCTGCTAACACTGTAGCTGGAGGGCCGAGCAGATTACAGTAGGGCACAGTAGAGTGCAGAAGTCCTCCGAATAGCAGTGCATGGCACAAAAGTTGGATCTATCCTGTCCTAACTTAACCCAAATTGACATAACTCAACCTAAAGCGCCGAGACCGCTATTTCTGGCCTCCCCAGAAGAAAGCAGAGCGTGTTAGGTCAATGTAGTGCGCCGAAACCCAACGAATTTTGTGCCTTGTGTGGACGTTGCACTACAGATATCCGCGAAGTTGCAGTGTAAAGCACAGGCTCGCTGATATACTGTACATTGCAGACCTAACCGGACCAAACCAAACGTAGCCGAACTCAGCGTAAGGTGCCGAACACTATAGCTGCCTTTCCCGGAGCCAAGCTGAACATATTAGATCACAGTGGAGCTCGGAATTCCACCGAAAGCAGTGTATCACACAAAAGTCAAAGATACCCTCTCCTAGCTTAACCAATCGTAACATTACGAAACGTAACCTAACACGACATAACGTGGCAAGAACGCAATTGCGGACTTCCACAGAGCCAACCATAATATACTAGAGCACAGTAGAACGCAGAAATCCACCTAATAACAGTGTACGACGCAAAAGTCAAATCTATCATCTACAAACATGACCCATCGTAACGTACACATACGTAACAAAGCACAACCTAAGTAGACATGACTGCTATTGCTGGCTTTCCCAGTGTCGAGCGGAGCAGAATAGAACGCAGAAATCCAGCGCATAGCAGTGCATGTCACAAAAGACAGATATACCCTTTCATAAGCTAAGCAAACGTAACATAATCAAACGTAGCCTAACCCGATCTAACGTGCCGTGACCACTATTGCTGGCGTCCCCAGAGACCAGCGGAATATGATAGAGCACAGTAGAGCACAGAAGCCCACAGGATATCAATACTGTGCACAAAGGTCACAGCTATCCTAACCTAACCCAATGCAACCTGACTTAACTATGCGTAACCTAACAGAACCTTACGTGCCGCGTCCAGTGTTGCTGCACTTCACAGAGTCAAGCAGATCGTATTAGAGGAGAGCAGATTACAGGAATCCATGGAGTCGCAGTGTGTAGCAGAATAGGCTAAGCCAACCAATCCTAATAAAAGTCAACATAACGTAGCTAAACGTATCCTAACTAACATAATATACCGAGACCACCATTACAGGTATCCCCAGAGCCAAGCAGATCATAATAGGGCACAATATAGCGAAAAAGTCCACCGAACAGCAGTATATAGCACAATATTCAATGGTATCCTCCCCCGCCCTACCCATGCGTAATATAACCGAACGTAGCATAAATCAAACTAACGTACTGCGACCTCTATTACTGGCATCCCCAGAGCCGAGCAGCGTATACTGGAGTAACGGAGAGAGTAGAAATCCACCAAAAAGAAGTTTATAGCACAATAATCCAAGATATGCTGACCATACCTGATCTAACCTGACGTAACCAAACGTAGCCTGACACAACGTAATGTGCCGATACCGCTCTTGCTGGCCCTCCCGTAGCCGAGCTGATATTATTAGAGCACAGCAGAGTGCAGAAATCCGCAGAATAGCATTGTAAGTCACAAAAGTCAAAGCTTGCCCCTTCTATCCCAACCAAACGTAACATAACCAAACGTGACGCGACAACTATTGCTGACCTGCCAAGAGGCAAGCAGAACATATCAGAAGACAGTAGAGCGCAGAAATTCAACGAATAGCAGTGTATAACGCAAGTGACATAGATATCCTGGCCTATCCTAAACAAACATAACTTATCCAAACGTAACCTAACCGACCTAACGTGCCAAGACCACTATTGCAGACTTCCACAGAGCCTACCAGAATATACTACAGCACCGTTCAGCCCATAAATCCGCCGAATTGCAGTGGAAAGCACAAGAGTCGAAAATATCATAACCCTACCTAACCTAACCTAACCTAACCGAACTCAGACTGTCGCAATGTAACATGCCGACACCACTGTTGCTGACTTTCCCAGAGCCAGGCTGAATGTGCTAGAGCACAGTAGGAAGCAGAAGCCCGGCCCATTGCAGTTTAAAGTGCAAAGGTCATAGATATCCAAACCCAACCTGACCTAACCAAACCTATCCAAACGTAGCCTAACTCAACGTGACGTGCCGATACCACTGCAGCTGGCCCCCGTAGAGCAAAGCTGGACATATTAGAGCACTGCAGAGAGCAGAAATCCGCCGAGCAGAATTTTATTGCGCAAAAGTCATAGCTAGCACATCCTAAGGTAACCAATCGTAACGTAACCAAACGTAGAAAATAACGTGACGCGACCACTATTGCTAGACACCCCAGGGCAGAGCAGAGTACTGTAGGGCAATGTAGAGCGCAGAATTCCGCGTAGTAGCAGTGTATAGCTCAAAAGTCGATGCTATTAAGTCCTATACTATCCAAACATAATGTAATCCAACGTTTCATAACTTAACCGAAAGTGCCGAGGACACTGTTGTTGGAATCTCCAGGGCCAAACAGAATACACTAGAACACAGTAGAGATCAGAAATCCACCAAAATGTAGTGTATAGCACAAAAGTCAAAGCTATCCGGTCCAAACCCATTCAAACATAATATAATCGAACGTATCGCAACATAAACGAACGTGCCGTGACCGCTATTGCTGGAATCCCCAGAGCCAGACAGAGTATACTAGAGCACAGCAGACCGCAGGGAACTACCGAATAGCAGTATATGGCACAAGAGTCAAAGGTAACTTAACCTAACCTTAGCTAGCCTAAC
>NW_016931051.1:0-208 GCF_001483705.2 Eufriesea mexicana
AGAGGCGAAGCCGTCCTTACCAAACGCAACGAAACCTAACGGAAGCAAATGCAATCGAGGTGATCCTAACGCGCCGAGAACGGAATTGCTGGCTTCACGGAGCCAAGCAGTGCATATTTGAGGACAGCACAGCGCAGAAGTCCACCGGATAGCCGTGAATAGCACAAAAGTAAGAGCTACCAATATCGCTGATCACCACAGGGCAAAC
>NW_016931052.1:0-485 GCF_001483705.2 Eufriesea mexicana
TGACATAAACAAGGAGGTAATATCCTATTGCCGCGCAATAGCCATTGCAATGCTATAGAATATTGCTGGGAATTTCAATTTTATTGACATATTGGAACAATATCGTGGTGAGGTATCTTTCCTGCATTAATAATGAGGAAGGATTATATTGGCGTGCTATAGCCATTGCAGTGCTGTAGAATCTGGCTGGAAAATTCAATTTTAACGACATTTTCAACTAATATCGCGGTGAGCTAACTTTCCTGTATGAATATGGACGAAAGATGCTATTCGCGTGCTATAGCCATTGCAATGCTACAGAACCTGGCTGGAAAATTCATTTTTAATGACGTTTTCGTCTAATATCGTGGCGAGCTAACTTTCTTGCATAAATAAGGAGGAAAGATTCGATTGGCGCGCTGTAGCCAATGCAATACTGTAGCATATTGCTGGGAATTTCATTTTTATTGACATTTTGGAACAATATCGTGGTGAGGTAACTTTCT
>NW_016931053.1:0-216 GCF_001483705.2 Eufriesea mexicana
TGATACTGAATGTGGTTGGAAAATACAAATCTATTGACATATTCGACTAATATCTTGGTGAGCAACCTCTCTCCCATAAATAAGGAGGAAGGATTCAGTTGGCGTGCTATAGCCGTCGCAAGGCTATAGAATATGCCTTGAAAATTCAATTTAATTGACATTTTCGAGTAATATCGTGGTGGGCTAACTTCCTTGCATTGGTAGGGAGGAAAGATA
>NW_016931054.1:0-872 GCF_001483705.2 Eufriesea mexicana
GATTCTACAGCACTGCAACGGGAATAATACGCAAATAGAATCTTTCCTCCTTATTTATGTAAAAAAGTTATCTCACCACGATATTAGAAGAAAATGTTAATAAAATTGGATTTTCCATCCAGAATATATATCATTGCATTGGCTATAGCACGCTGATAGAATCTTTCTTCCTTATTTCTGCAAGAAAGACGGCGCATCCCGATATTAGCCGAAACTGTCTATATAATAATATTTTCCAGCCAGATACTATGACACTGCAACGGCTATAGCACACCAACGGAATTTTTCCTCCTTATTTATGCAAGGAAGCTAGCTCACCGCGATATTATCCGAGAATGTCAATAATATTGTATGCTCCAGGCTGGTTCTATAGCATTACAATGGCTATAGCACGTCAATGGAATCTTTCCTCCTTATTTATGGAAGATAGTTAGCTCACCACGATATTACTTGAAAATCTCAAGAAAAATATACTTTCCAGCCTGATTCTATATCACTGCAATGACTATAGCAAGCCAATAGAATCTTTCCTCCTTATATATGCAAGGAGGTCAACTCTCCACTATATTGTCCGAAAATATCAATAAAATTGAATTTTCCAGCCGCATTACATGGCATTGCAATGGCAATAGCACGCCAATAGTATTCTTCCTCCTAGTTAATGCAAGAAAGTTAGCTCACATCAGTATTAGTCGAAAATCCCAATAAAACTGAATTTTCCAGCCAGATTCCATAGCACTACAACGGGTATTGCAACTGAATAGAACCTTTCCTCCTCATTTATGCAAAAAAGTTATCTCACCACGATTCTAGGAGAAAATGTGAGTAAAATTGAATTTCCCATGCAGATTTTATAGCATTGCGATGGCTAT
>NW_016931055.1:0-1000 GCF_001483705.2 Eufriesea mexicana
ACTTGCTTGCATAAATAAGGAGGAAAGATTCTGTTGGCGTGCTATAGGCATTGGAATGCTGTATAATCAGGCTGGAAAGTTCAATTATATTGACATTTTCGACTAATATTGTTGTCAACTATCTTCCTTGCATAAGTAAGGAGGAAAGATACTTTTTGAGTGCTACAGAGATTGCATTAATATACAATGAGGCTGAAAATACAATTTTGTTGACATTTTCGACTACTATCGTGGTGAGCTAACTTTCTGGCATAAATAATGAACAAAGATTCTTTTGGCGTGCTATAGGGATAGGAATGATACAGAATCCGCCTGCGAAATACAAATTCATTGACATTTTCGACTAATACCGCGGTGTGCTAACTTTCTTTCATAAATAAGGAGGAAACATAAAATTGGCGTGCTATAGCCGTCGCAATGCTACAGAATTAGCTGGAAAGATCAGTTTTATTGACATTTTCGACCAATATCGTGGTGAGCTAACTGCGTTGCATAAGCAAGGAGGAAACATCCTTTTGGAGTGCTATAGCCATTGCAATGCTGTAGGATCTGGCTGAAAAATTCAATTTTACTGACATTTACGAATAACATCGTGGCGAGCTAACTTTCTTGCATAAATAAGGAGGAAAGATACTATTGGCGTGCTACAGCCATTGCATTGATATAGAATGTGCTTTGAAAATTCATATTTATTGATATTTTCGACTAAGATCGTGGTGAGTTAACTTTCTTGCATACATAAGGAGGAAAGATTCAATTCACGTGCTATAGAAGTCGCAATGAAATAAAATCAATAGCCGTAGCAATGAAATAAAATCCGGCTGGACAGTTCAATTTTACTGACATTTTCGACTAATATCGTTGTGATCTAACTTCCTTGCATAAGTAAGGAGGAAATATCCTTTTTGAGAGCGATAGCCATTGCAATGCTGTAGAGTCTGTCTAGAAAGTTCAATTGTATTGACATTTCCGAGTAATATTGTGGTGAGTTAACTTTCAC
>NW_016931056.1:0-701 GCF_001483705.2 Eufriesea mexicana
AGACACTATTGAATTGCAATGGCCATAGCTGGCCAATAGAATCTTTTCTCCTTATTTATGCAAGAAAGTTACCACACCACGATATTAGCCGAAAATGTCAATGAAATTGAATTTTCGGGGCTGATTCTATAGCATTGCAATGGCTATATAATGCCAATAGTATCTTTCCACCTTATTTATACAAGAAAGTTAGCTCACCACGATATTATCCGAAATGTCAATAAACCTGAATCTAGCAGCCAGATTCTATAGCACTGCGATGGCTATAGCGAGCAAATAGCGTCTTTCCTCCTTATTTATGCATGGATGTCAGCTCACCGCGGTATTATTCGAAAATGTCAATAAAATTGAATTTTCCATCCAGATACTATAGACTTGCAATGGCCATAGCTGGCCAATAGAATCTTTCCTCCGCATTTATGCAAGAAAGTTACCTCAAGACGATATTAGTCGAAAATGTCAATAAAGTTATGAATTTTCGAGGCACATTCTATAGCATTGTAGTGGCTATAGCACGGCAATAGTATCTTTCCTCGTTATTTATACAAGAAGTTAGGTCACGACGATATTAGTCGAAAATGTTAATAAAATTGAATTTTCCAGCCAGATTCTATAGAATTGCTATGGCTATAGCACGACAAAAGAATTCTTCCTCCTTATTTATGCAAGAAATTTAGCTCACCACGATATTAGTCGAGAAT
>NW_016931057.1:0-261 GCF_001483705.2 Eufriesea mexicana
GGAAAATTCAATTTTATTGACATTTTCGAATAATATCGTGGTGAGCTAACTTTCTTGCATAAATGAGGAGGAAAGAGTCTATTGGCGTTCTATAGCCATTGCAATGCAATAGAAACTGTCTGGAAATTTCAATTTTATTCAAATATACGACTATTGTCGAGGTGAGCTAACTTTGTTGCGTAAACAAGGAGGAATAACTCCAGTGGCGTGCTATAGCCACTGCAGTGCTACAGAATCTGGCAGGAAAATATAGTTATATTG
>NW_016931058.1:0-585 GCF_001483705.2 Eufriesea mexicana
GTTCTGCTTGGCACCGTGGAGGCCAGCATTTGTGATCGCGACACGTTAAGCTGAGTTATGTTATGGTATGTTACGCTACGGTTGGTTAGGTTAGGAAATGGTAGCTTTGACTTTAGTGCTATAGTCTGCTATTAGGTGGACTCCTGCGCCCTTCAGTGCTCAAATAATCTCAGCTTGGTTCTGGGAATTCCTGCAGTGGTGGTCTCGGCACGTTACATTGAGTTATGTTACGTTGGGTTAAGTTACGTTTGGACAGGTTAGGAGAGGATAGCTTCGACTTCAGTGCAATAGTCAGCTATTATTTGTATTTCTGCGCCCTACACTGCAATAGTATTTTCAGCTTGGCTCTAGGTAGGCCAGCTTTAGTGGTCTCTGCACGTTATTTTGTGTTAGCCTACAAATTTCGCTATGTTATTCTGGTCCGGATTACGTTTGTGTAGCTTTGTCTTTTCCGATATACACTGCGGCTCTATCGATTTTTGCGTTCTACTCTCCACTAATGTATTCTGCTTGGCTCTTGGAAGGCCAGTAATAGTGGGCGCGGCACGTTAGGATTAGTGATGTTATATAGCTTTGATTTTAGCG
>NW_016931059.1:0-501 GCF_001483705.2 Eufriesea mexicana
GTTCGCAGACGATGAAAATTGGAAAGTGATTTCAGCATAACGTATTCATTGTGCGGTTATGGTTAGTGATATTTGCAATTGTCAGAACGCCAGCTATTACGTCTTTCAACAGATTACTTTTGCCGTTGGATTAACCTGTTGGCTGATGTTGTATATACCACAGCAACTTTAGTACGAGAAATGCAGGTCCATCGTCCCTTTAGGTATTAGTAAATGACAACACAGTGCTGAGTACTGCCTCGACCACAGTATTCTAGAGGTTGAAGAGCTTTGCTCACTGATTACGGAATTTCCAATGCAATTCTAGAACAATCATCGTATATTATAGTCTTCTTCAGTTATTTTCAAATGACAGTACGGTACTTATTACATACACCAATACAGCAAAGTAGCCATTGGATTTTTCTGTTCAATGATGATTAACATTCTATAAAAATTGCAGAATGACGAAATACAGATCCACTGACCCACGAGTTACTAACAATTGACAACGCAGTACTG
>NW_016931060.1:0-509 GCF_001483705.2 Eufriesea mexicana
TATAGGCATTGCAAAGCTGTTGAACCTAGAAGGATACTACAATTTTATTGACATTTTCGACTTGAATCTTGGTGAGCTAACTTTCATACATAAAAAAGGAGGGAAGATACTATTGGCGTGTTATAGCCATTGCAATGATACAGTTTGCGGATGGAAAATACAATTTTGTTGACATTTTCGACTTGAATCTTGGTGAGCTAACTTTCATACATAAAAAAGGAGGGAAGATACTATTGGCGTGTTATAGCCATTGCAATGATACAGTTTGCGGATGGAAAATACAATTTTGTTGACATTTTCGACTATTATCGCGGTGTACTAACTTACTTGCGTAAGTAAGGAGGAAAGAACATCTTGGCATGCTATAGCCATCGAAATGCTAGAGAATCTGGCTGGAAAGTTCAATTTTATCGACATTTTCGACTAATATCGTGGTGAGCTAACTTTCTTGCATAAATGAGGAGGAAAGATCCTATTGGCGTGCTATTACTATTGCAACGCTATAGAAT
>NW_016931060.1:578-863 GCF_001483705.2 Eufriesea mexicana
CTTGCATATATAAGGAGGAAAGATTCAAATCACTAGCTATAGCCGTCGCAATGCTATAGAATCTGGCTGGAATGATCAATTTTATTGACATTTCCGACTAATATTGTGGTGAGCTAACTTTCTTTCACATATAAAGCGAGGGATTCAATTGGCGTGCTATAGCCGTCGCAATGCTATAAAGTATGCATGGAAAATTCAATTTTATTAACATTTCCGGCTAATATAGTGGTGAGCTAAGTTTCTTGCAAAAATAAGGAGGAAAGATACTATTGGCGTGCTATAGCC
>NW_016931060.1:943-1148 GCF_001483705.2 Eufriesea mexicana
ATATAAGGAGGAAAGAAACTATTGGCGTGCTATAGGCATTGAATGCTATAGAATCCTCCTGGAAAATAAAATTTTATTGACATTTTCACCTAATATCGTGGTGACCAAACTTCCTTGCATTGGTAATGAGGAAAGATACTTATGGCGTGCTATATCCATTGCAATGCTTTAGAATGTGTCTGAAAAACTCAATTTTATTGACATT
>NW_016931061.1:0-204 GCF_001483705.2 Eufriesea mexicana
TATGTCTATTCAAAATCTATAATCTGTTATAACTTGGTGAATAGATCGCCCAACGCCTTCGATCCAATTGCAAGTACAGCCATCTACTTGCCAGAGAATAAGCCTATTCAAAATCTATAAGCTGTCATAGCTTGGTGATTAGATCGCATAACGACTTCAATACAATGGCAAGTACAGCCATCTACTTGCCAGAGAATATGTCTC
>NW_016931062.1:0-404 GCF_001483705.2 Eufriesea mexicana
TTTCTAATGTATCTGGCTGTAAAATTCAATTTCATTAACACTTTCGACTAATATCGTGGTGAGCTATCGTTCTTTCATAAATAAGGAGGAAAGGGTCTATTTGCGTGCTATAGCCATTGCAATGCACTGGAATCTGGCTGGAAAATGCAGTTTTATTGACAACTTCGACTAATATCGTGGTGAGCTAACTTTCTTGCATAGGTAAGGCGGAAAGATTCTATTGGCGAGCTATAGTCTCTGCAATGCTATAGAATCTGCCTGGAAAGTTCAATTTGATTGACAGTTTCGAATAATATCGTGGTGAGCTTCCTTTTTTTGCATAAATGAGGAGGGTAGATTCCTTTGGGGTGTTATTGCCATTGCAATGCTATAGAATCTGGAAGGAAAATTCAATTTTATTGACA
>NW_016931063.1:0-488 GCF_001483705.2 Eufriesea mexicana
TGCTTGTCTCCACAGAGCCAAGCAGAACATACTAGTTCACAGCAGGGCGCAGAAATCCACAGAACAGCGGTGTATAGCACAAGAGTCAAAGGCATCATGGCCAATCGTAGCCTAACCTAACCCAGCCAAACGAAACCTAACTCAAGCAAATGTGCCACGACCGCCATTGCTGTCTCCCCAGAGTCGAGCAGAGTATAGTAGAGAAACGAAGAACGCCGAAATCCGCCGAATAGCAGTGTATAGCGCAAGAGTCGAAGTTATCCTATCCTTACCCAACCAAACGTAATCTAACCAAACGTAACATAATTCAACATCACGTGTTACAATCACAATTGCTGGCCTCCCCAGGGCAAAGCAGAGAATATTAAGCGCGAGGAGAGCGAAGAAATGCAGAAAATCGCAGTGGATAACGGAAAAGTCGTAGCTATCCAAGCCTAACCCAAGCTAACATAACCGAATGTGACATAGCCATAGTCAACATAACGTGC
>NW_016931064.1:0-589 GCF_001483705.2 Eufriesea mexicana
AATCCACCGAATTGAGATGAGTGGCACAAAATCCTAAGTGATCCCATCCTAACATAACCAAACCTAACCTAACCAAACGTAGCCTAACCCAACCTAACGTGCAGAGACCGCAACTGCTGCCCTTCCCAGAGTCAAGCAGGACATACTAGAGCACAGTAGAGCGCTGAGATACACCGAACACCAGAGTGCAACACAAAAGTTGCAGATATACTGACAAAACTTAATCTGACAAAACCTAACCGATCGCAACCTGACACAACGTAACGTGCAGAGGCCTCTATTGCTGGCCCTCACAGAGCCAAGCTGAAAGCATTAGAGGAAAGTGCGGCGAAGGAAACCACCGAGCAGCAGACTATAGCACTAAAGTTAACGCGAACCTCTCCTAACCTAACCAATCGCAACATAACCAGCCGTAACCTAACCCAACGTAGCGTCCTTCGACCACTTTGCTGGCCACACCAGAGCCAAGCAGAACACATTAGTGGAGATTAGAACGCAGTATCCATGTAATCGCAGTGTATATCTGGCAAGACAAGGCTACTCAGACCAAGCCCAAACCAATAGATCATAACCAAACGAAGCATGAATA
>NW_016931065.1:0-1227 GCF_001483705.2 Eufriesea mexicana
TAGGGGAGGGAAGCTTTTACCTCTGCCTGTACACTGCTGTTTGGCGGATTTCTGCGCCCTACTATGACCTAGTATTCGCTGCTTTGCTCTGGGAATACCAGGAATGGTGGCCGCGGCTCGTTACAGTGGGTTAGGTTTCGCTTGGCTATGTTACGTTTGATTGTGTTATGTTGGGATGCCATTGACTTGCGTACTATACACCGCCGTTCTATGTACCTCTGCGTTCTGCTCTCCTCTAATATGCACTGATTGGCGATAGAGATGCCAGCTGTAGTATAGGTTGCAGTTGGTTAGGTTTGGCTTGGCTATGTTAGGACAGGCTTGGTAGGATATCTTCTGCGTTTCTGCTCTTCACTACATTGCGGCGGATTTATGCGTTCTACTGTGCTCAAATATTTTCGGCATGGCTTTGGGGAGGTCAGCAATAGTGGTGTAGGCTAGTTAGTTTGAGTTAGCTTACGTTTGGTTACGTCACGCTTGGTTAAGTTAGGATAGGGGAACTTTGACTATTGTGATATACACTGCAATTCGTTGGATTTCTGCACTCTACTGTCCGCTAGTTTGTTCTGCTTGGCTCTGGGGATGCCAGCAGTAACGGCCGTGGTAGGACAGGTTGAGTTAGGTTGCGTTTGGTTAGGTTAGGTTAGGTCAGGGTATGATAGGATATCTTTGGCTCATGTGCTACACATTGCTGTTTGCTGGATTTCTGCACCCTACGGTGTTCTAGTATACTCTGCTTGGCTCTGGGTAGGCCAGCAATAGTGGTCCCGGCACGTTAGGCTATGTTATGTTGCGATTGGTCACGTTACGTTTGGTTTGGTTAGGAGAGAATGGCCAATACTCTTGTGCTGTACACTGCTATTCGCTAGATGTCCGTGGGCTACACTGCTCTACCTAGATCTGCTTGAATCGGAGGAGGCCGGCAATAGCTGTCGTGGCACGGTAGTTTATGGTAGGTTACGCTAGGTTAAGCTGTATTTGGTAACGTTTGCTCAGGATGGAATGGACTTTTGTGCTGTAAACTGCTCCTCGGTGACTTCTGCTCCCTACTGTTCTCTAGTATGTTCTGCTTGACCCTGGCGCGGCCATCAAGAGAGGTCTCGGCTCGTTAGGTTTAGTTACCCTAGGTTTTGCTAGGCTATGTTAGGCCTGGTTTGGTAAGGGTGATTTTGACTTTTGTGGTATACACGGCTATCCCGTGTATTTCTGCGCTCCACTGTGATCTGA
>NW_016931066.1:0-1106 GCF_001483705.2 Eufriesea mexicana
ATAGCCGTACCGGCACGTTAGGTTGAGTTGGGATATGTTAGGCTATGTTCCCTTGCTTTGGGTAACGCCTACGTGGCATCGACTTTTCTGATATACACTGCGATTCTGTGGACTTCTGCGATCTGCTCTCCACAAACGTGTTCTGCGTGGCTCTGGGGAGGCCAACAATGGTAGTCGTGGCGCGTTAGTTTGAGTTAGGCTGCGTTCGGATATGTCAAAATTGGCTATGTTAGAAGACTCTTGACTTGCCTTTTGTGTTATAGTCTGCTATTAGGTGGATTTCTGCTCCATACTGTGCTCTAATATTATAAGCCTGGCTCTGTGAAGGCCAGCAATAGCAGTCCCGGCACGTTTAGTTTAGTCACGTTGCGTCCGTTTTGTTTGGTTTGAGCTAAGTTTGGATAGGATTGCTGTAACCTTTGTTCTGACGCACTGCTGTTCGGTCGATTTCTACGCTCTTCTGTGCTCTAGTACGTCAAGATTGGCTCTGCGTATGGCAGCAATAGCCGTCTCGGCACGATAGGTTGAGTCAGGATATGCTCTGTTATGCTGTGTTGGTTTGTGTAGCTACGGCATTTCCGATATACACAGAGATTCAATGAATCTCTGCGTCCTGCTCTCCACTAATGTGGGCTGCTTGCCTCCGGGGAAGATTGCAATAGTGCTGGCGGCACGTTAGGTTCAGTTGGGCTACGTAAGATTCTGCTAACGTCGGTTAGGTTATGAGTGGATATCTATGACTTTAGTGCTTTTGTCTGCTGTTAGGTTGATCTCTGCTCCTTACATTGATTCAATTTTCGCAGCTTGGCTCTGCAAGGCCAGCATTCGTGGTCTCGGCACGTTATGTTGAGTCAGAATATGCTCGGTTTGGTTGGCCTAGGTTATGCTTGTTCACGATAGCTTCCGCTTTTGTGCTGTGAACTGCAATTCGAAATATTTCTGCGCTCTGCGTTGCTTCAGTACGTCCTGCTTGGCTCTGGGGAAGTCAGCAATAGTAGCCTCGGCACGTTACGTTGGGTCAAGTTACGTTCAGTTAGGTCGGCTTAGGCTAAGCATGGTCGGGGTAGCTTCAACTTTTGTGCCGTACGTTGCTATTCGATGGATTT
>NW_016931067.1:0-582 GCF_001483705.2 Eufriesea mexicana
TTTGCCCTGGGGAGGCCAGCAACAGCGGCCACGGCACGTTATGTTGAGGTAGCCTACGTTCGACCATGTTATTGTCGGATATATTAGGAGATGGTAGCTTTGACTCTTGTGCTATACACTGCTAGTCGGCTGACCTCTGCGCTCTACTGTTCTCTAATGACATCTGCTTGGCTCTGGGGAGGCCCGCGATAGTTATCACGGCAAGTTAGGTTGAGTTACCTTACGCTTGGTTAGGTTAGGTTATGTCAAGCTCGGTCAGGTTATCCACGGCTTTCAGGCTATTCTCTGAAATGCGGCCGATTTCTGAGCTATATAGTGCACTGGTACATTACTCCCTTCTCTGTGGAGGCGAGCAATGGTGGTCTCTTCAAGTTAGGCTGAGTTGCGTTACGTTTGGGTCTGTCACGTTTGGCCAGGTTAGGATAATGACGTTTGTGATTTACACTGCTTTCGGTGTAACTCTGCGATCTACTCTGCTCTACCTCACTCTGCTTTGCTCTGGTGAGGCCAGTAGCCGTAGTCGCGGCACGTCATGTTGGGTCATACTGCGTTTTGTTGGGTTAGATTTGGTCAGGTTAGACC
>NW_016931068.1:0-284 GCF_001483705.2 Eufriesea mexicana
CAGGTCAGATGCTGGCAGTTCATGTCAGCTCAGGTCAGGCCAGGTCAGGTCTGGTAAGGTCAGATCAGGTCTGGTCAGATCAGTCAGGTCAGTTCAGGTCAGGTCAGGTCAGGTCAGGTCAGGTCAGGTCAGTTCAGGTCAGGCCAGGTCAGGTCAAGTCAGGTCAGGTCAGGTCAGGTCAGGTCAGGACCAGGTCGGGCCATGTCTGGCACGGCCAAGTAAGGCCAGGCAAGGTCGGGACAGGTGAGATCATGTCAGGTCGGGCCGGGTCAGGCCAGGTCAGG
>NW_016931069.1:0-809 GCF_001483705.2 Eufriesea mexicana
CCAATGGCATGTACAGCCATCTACTTGCCAGAGAATAGGTCTATGCAAAATCTATAGCCTGCTATAGCTTGGAGAATAGATCGCCTAACGCATTCAATCGCATGGCAAGTACACCCATCTACTTGCCAGAGAATTTGTCTATTCAAGATCTATAATCTGTTGTAGCTTGGTGAATAGATCGCTTAACGCCTTCAATCCAATGGCAAGCGCAGGCATCGAATTGCCAGAAAATAGGTCTATTCAAAGTCTATAAGCTGTTATAGCTTGGTAAATAGTTCACCTGACGCCTTCAATCAAGTGGCAGGTACAGCCATCTGCTTGCCAGGGGATAGGTCTACGCAAAACCAATAGTCTGCTGTAGATTGGTGAATAGATCGCCTAACGCCTTCAATCCAATGGCAAGTACAGCCATTTACTTGCCAGAGAATAAGTCTACTCAAAATATGTAAGCTGTCATAGCTTGGAGATCCGGTCGCCTAACGCATTGAATCTAATGGCAAGAACAGCCATCTACTTGCCAGAGAATAAGTCTATACAAAATCTATAATCCGTTATAGCTTGGTGAAAAGATCGCCTGACGCATACAATCCAATGGCAGGTACTGCCATCTACTTCCCAGAGGAGAGGTCTATTCAAAATCTATAATCTGCTATAGCTTGGTGAATAGCTCGCCTAACGCTTTCAATACAATGGCAATTGCAGGCATATACTTGCCAAAAAGTAGGGCTACTCAAAATCAATAACCGGTTATAGCTTGGTGAATAGATCGCATAACCCCTTCAATCCAATGGCATGTACAGCCATCTACT
>NW_016931070.1:0-206 GCF_001483705.2 Eufriesea mexicana
ACAAGCGGAATATACTAGAGCACCGTAGAGGGCAGAAATAAACTACATTGCAGTGAATAGGACAGGAATCGAAGATATCCCAACATAACGAGACATAATCTAACTTAACCTATCGCAGCATGTCCCAACATGGCGTGCCGCCGCCACAGCTCCTGGCCTCCCCAAAGCGACGCAGAATGTAGTAGAGCACAGTAGATCACACAAAT
>NW_016931071.1:0-3345 GCF_001483705.2 Eufriesea mexicana
TAAAGCAATAGAGGGCGCACAAATCCACCGAACAGAAGTGTGTAGCACAAAAGTCGGAGCTATTCTACCCCAACACGAGCAAACGTAGCATAGCCAAGTGCAGCCTGACACAGCCTAACGCACTGAGACCAGTACTGCTTGCCTCCCAGCGCCAAGCAGAGCATATTAGAGCACAGTAGAGCCCAGAAATCCAACAAATAGCAGCGTACAGCACAAAACTCAACGCTACCCCGTCCAAACCTGGCCAAACGTAACATAAACGAACGTAACATAGCTCAAGCTTGCGTGCCAAGACCATAGATGCTGACATCCCCAAAGCCTAGCCGAATATACTAGAGCACATTAGCGCGTAGGAATCCAAGCAAATCCACCGAACAGAAGTGTGCAGCACAAAAGTCGGAGCTATCCTACCCCAACACGAGCAAACGTAGCATAGCCAAGTGCAGCCTAACACAGCCTAACGCACTGAGACCAGTACTGCTTGCCTCCCAGCGCCAAGCAGAGCATATTAGAGCACAGTAGAGCCCAGAAATCCAACAAATAGCAGCGTACAGCACAAAACTCAACGCTACCCCGTCCAAACCTGGCCAAACGTAACATAAACGAACGTAACATAGCTCAAGCTTGCGTGCCAAGACCATAGATGCTGACATCCCCAAAGCCTAGCCGAATATACTAGAGCACATTAGCGCGTAGGAATCCACCGAATAGCGAGTGTATAGAGCAGAAGTCAGAGCTGCCCTGACCTAGCCTAAGGAAACGTAACCAGACCAAACGAAGCATATCTCAACATAAGGTGTCTCGACCACTATTTCTGGCCTCCAGGGACCCAAGCAGAACGTACTAGAGCATAGTAGATCGATGGGGCCCACCGAACATCGCTCTATAGCACGAAAGTCAAAGTAATCCAAACCAAACCCGAACTAACATAGCCTAACCGAAGGTAGCATAACACAACCTAACGCGCCGAGACAACTATTACTGGCATCCCCAGAGTCGACCAGAGTAAAGTTGAGCAATGTACTAGAGCACATTAGCGCGTAGGAATCCACCGAATAGCGAGTATATAGAGCAAAAGTCAGAGCTGCCCTGACCTAGCCTAAGGAAACGTAACCAAACCAAACGAAGCATATCTCAACATAACGTGTCTCGACCACTATTTCTGGCCTCCAAGGACCCAAGCAGAACGTACTAGAGCATAGTAGATCGATGGGGCCCACCGAACATCGCTCTATAGCACGAAAGTCAAAGTAATCCAAACCAAACCCGAACTAACATAGCCTAACCGAAGGTAGCATAACACAACCTAACGCGCCGAGACAACTATTACTGGCATCCCCAGAGTCGACCAGAGTAAAGTTGAGCAATGTAGTGCGTAGGAACCCACCGAATCGCGGTGTACAGCACAAAAGTCAAACTTAGCCTTTCCTAACACAACCAATCGTGACACAACCAAAGCAGCCTAACAAAGCCTGTCGTGCCAAGACCACTACTGCTGGGTTCCCCAGAGTCGAGCAGAGCCTATCAGAGCACAGATGAGCACTGAAATCCACAGAAAGCAGCGTATGTCACAGAAGACAAAGCCAACCTGACCAACCGTAACCTAACCTAACCTAACCAAGCGTAACCTAACTTAAGCTTTCGTGCCACGGCCGATATTACTGGCCTCCCAAGAGTCGAGCAGAGTATAGTAAAGCAGGGTAGACCGCAGAAAGCCGCCAAATAGCAATGTACAGCACTGAAGTCGAAAACATCCTAACCTGACCAGGCCTAACCTTGCATAGACGAACGTAGAATAACTAGAACTAACGTCCCGCGACCACTACCACTGGCTTCCACAGAGCCAAGCAGAATATACTAATATCAGAGCACAGCTGAGCACTGAAATCCACAGAAAGCAGTGTATGTCACAGAAGACAAAGCCAACCTGACCAACCGTAACCTAACCTAACCTAACCAAGCGTAACCTAACTTAAGCTTTCGTGCCACGGCCGATATTACTGGCCTCCCAAGAGTCGAGCAGAGTATAGTAAAGCAGGGTGGACCGCAGAAAGCCGCCAAATAGCAATGTACAGCACTGAAGTCGAAAACATCCTAACCTGACCAGGCCTAACCTTGCATAGACGAACGTAGAATAACTAGAACTAACGTCCCGCGACCACTACCACTGGCTTCCACAGAGCCAAGCAGAATATACTAGAGCACGGTAGAGCGCAGAAATCCGCCGCAACGAAGTGTAAAGCAGAAAAGCGCATTATACCCTAACATAAACCGACCCAACGTAACCTAACCAAACGTAACCATTCCCAGCGTAACGTGCCTAGCCAACTATTGCTAGGTTCCCCAACGCCAAGCAGGGCAAACTAGGGGAGAGTAGAGCGCCGGGGTCTATAGCATGGCCGTGTATAACTCGAAAATCAGAGACACCCTAGAATAACACAAACAAACTTAACCTAACCAAACGTTTCTTAAAACAACCTTACGTGCCGCTACCACTATTTCTGGCCTCCCCAGGAATTGCGGAGCATATTAGAGGAGAGTAGGGCGCAGGAATCTATAGAATCACTGCGTAAAGCAGAAAAGTCAAAGCTATCCAAGCCTTACCCATTCCAACAAAAGCTAACCAAACGAATTCCAACCCTAATTACAATGCCGCCACCACTATTTCTGGCCTCCCCACAGTAAGGCAGTGCATATTAGAGCACAGCAACCTATCCTAACCTAACAAATCTTAACAATGCCAAACGTAACGAAATTGATCCAAACATGCCCCCACCACCATTGCTGGCCACCCCAAAGCTTAGCGGAACATATTAGAGAAGAGTAGGGCGCAGAAACCCATATAATCGCAGTGTACGTCAGAAAGGTCAGACATCCAAACCTATCCCAAACTAACGTAACATAATATAACGGAGAAAGGCACAACGTAACGTGCCGCGACTACTATTGCTGGCTTTCCCAGGGTCCAGCAGATTAGAGTAGAGCACAGTGGAGGTCAGGAGTCCACCAAGTAACTGTGTATAGCATGAAAGTCGAAGCTACCCTTAGCAAATCTTGCGTGACCTAACCTAAACGAACGTAACATAACTCAAACTAACGCGCCATGACCACTCGCATACCGAAATCCGAGCACAGTAGAGTAGGGCAATGTAAATCGCAGAATTCCGCCGAATAACAGTGTATAGACCAAAAGTCAAAGATACCCTATCCTGACCTCACCAAACGTAACGTAACCGAACATAACCCAACACCTCCTATCGTGCCGCGACCTGTACTGCTGGCTTCCACAGAGCCAAGCAGAACATATCAGAGCAGAGTAGAGCACAGGAATCCAGGGAATAGCAT
>NW_016931072.1:0-1181 GCF_001483705.2 Eufriesea mexicana
TATCGCGGTGCCCTAACTTTCATGCATAAATATGGAGGAAAGATTCTATTGGCGTGCTATGGCAGTTGCAATGCTATTGAAACTGGCTGGATAACTAAATTTCATTCACATTTTCCATTAATATCGTGATGAGATCACTTTCTTGCATAAATAAAGAGGAGAGATACTATTGGCCGGCTATAGCCATTGCAATGCTATAGAATATGGCTGGAAAATTCAGTTTTATCGACATTTTCGAATAATATCGTGGGGATCTGACTTTCTCGCATAAATATGTAGGAAACATTGTATTGGCGTGCTATGGCCATTGCAATGCTATAGAATCTGGCTAGAAAATTTAATTTTATTGACAATGGCGTGCTATAGCCATTGCAATGCTGTAGAATCTGGCTCGAAAATTCAATATTATTTTCATTATCCACTAATATCGTTGTGATCTGGCTTCCTTGCAATAAATAAGGAGCAAGGATTCTATTGGCGCGCAATAGGCATTGCAATGCCATAGAATATAGCTGGGAAATTCAATTTTATATACATTTTCGAATAATCTCGTGGGGATCTAGCTTTCTTGCATAGATATGTAGGAAAGATTCTATTTCCGTGCTATGGCCGTTGCAATGCTACAGCATCTGACTGGAAAATTCAATTTTATTGACATTATCGACTAATATCGTGGTGAGCTAACTTTCTTCGATAAATGAGGAGGGAAGATTCTATTAGCGTGCTATAGCCACTGCAATGCTACACAATCTGCCTCGAAAATTAAATATTATTTGCAATTTCGACTAATATCGTAGTGTCGCAACCTTCTTGCATAAATAAGGAGGAAAGATTCTATTGGCCAGATATAGCCATTGCAGTGGTATAGAATCTGGCTGGAAAACTCAATTTTACTGATATCTTCGACTAATATCGTGGTGAGGTAACTTTCTTGCATATGTAAGGAGGAAAGATTCTACTGGCGAGCTATAGCCATTTCAATGCTGTAGGATCTGGCTGAAAAATTCAATTTTACTGACATCAACGACTAATATCGTGGCGAGGTAACTTTCTTGCATAAATGAGGAGGAAAGATTCTATTGGCCAGATATAGCCATTGCAGTGGTATAGAATCTGGCTGGAAAACTCAATTTTAATGACATCTTCTACTAATATCGTGGTGAGGTAACTTTCTTGCATAA
>NW_016931072.1:2252-5571 GCF_001483705.2 Eufriesea mexicana
TCGACTAACATCGTGGTGAGCTGACTTTCTTGCATAAATAAGGAGGAAAGACTCTATTGTCGCGCTATAGACATTGCAATGCAATACAATCTGGCTGAAAATCTTAATTTTATTGACATTTTCGATTAGTATCGCGGTGCCCTAACTTCTGCATAAATATGGAGGAAAGATTCTATTGGCGTGCTATGGCGGTTGCAATGCTGTTGAAACTAGCTGGAAAATTAAATTTTATTCATATTTTCTATTAATATCGTGATCAGCTCACTTTCTAGCATATATAAAGAGGAAAGATACTATTGGCCTGCTATAGCCATTGCAGTGCTATAGAATCTGTCTGGAAAATTTAATTTTATTGACATTATCGACTAACATCGTGGTGAGCTAACTTTCTGGCATAAACATGGAGGAGAGATACTATTGGCACGCTATAGCAGTTGCAGTGCTATAGAATCTGCATGGAAAATTGAATTTTATTGACATTTTGGACTAATATCGTGGTGAGCCAACTTTCTTCGATAAATAAGGACGAAAGACTATATTGGCGTGATATAGCCATTGCACTGCTATAGAATCAGGCTGGAAAATTCAATTTCATTGACATTTTCGACTAATATCGTGGTGAGCTTACTTTCTCCGATAAATAAGGAGGAAAGAATCTATTGGCGCGCTATAGCCACGGCAATGCTATAGAGTATTGCAGGGAATTTCCATTTTATTGACATTTTCGGCTAATATCGTGGTGCGCTAACTTTCTGGCATAAACAAGGACGTAATATTGTGTTGGCGCGCAATAGCCATTGCAATGCTGAAGAATATGGCTGGGAAATTCAATTCTCATGACATTTTCGAATAATATCGTGGTGAGCTAACTTTCTGGCATAAATGAGGAGGAAATATTCTACTGGCGTGCTATGGCCATTGCAATGCTATAGAATCTGTATGGGAAATTCAATTTTATTGACATTTTCGACTAATATCGTAGTGTGGTAAACTTCTTGCATAAATAAGGAGGAAAGAATCTGCCGGCGATCAATAACCATTGCAATGCAATAGAATCTGGCTGAAAAACTCAAATTTAATGACATTTTCTACAAATACCGCGGTGAGATGACTATCCTGTATGAATATGGACGAAAGATTCTATTGGCGTGCTGTAGCCATTGCAATGCTGCAGCATCTGGCTGGAAAATTCAATTTTATTGATATTTTCGTCTAATATCGTGGCGAGCTAACTTTCTTGCATAAATAGTGAGGAAAGAATCTATTGGCGTGGTATAGCCACTGCAATGCTGTAGAATCTGTATGGAATGTACAATTTTAATGACATATTTGACTAATATCGAGGAGAGCTAACTTTCATCGATAAGCAAGGAGGTAAGATCCTATTAGCGTGCCATAGCTATTGCAGTGCCATAGAATCTGGGTGGAAAATTGATTTGTATTGACGTTTTCGGCTAATATCGTGGTGAGCGTGCTTTCTTGCATAAATAAGGAGGGGGGCACTATTGACGTGCTGTAGCCATCGCAATGCTGTAGAATCTGGCTCGGATATTCAATTATATTGACATTTTCGGCTAATATCGTGGTGAGCTAGCTTTCTGACATAAACAAGGAGGTAATATCCCATTGGCGCGCAATAGCCATTGCAATGCTATAGAATGTGGCTGGAAAATTCAGTTTTATTGACATTTTCGAATAATATCGTGGGGATCTGACTTTCTTGCATAAATATGTAGGAAAGATTCTATTGGCGTGCTATGGCCATTGCAATGCTGTAGCATCTGACTGGAAAATTCAATTTTATTGACATTTTCGGCTAATATCGTGGTGTGCTAACTTTCTGGCTTACATAAGGAGGAAATATTCTATTGGCGTGCTATGGCCATTGCAATGATATAGAATCTGGCTCGAAAATTGAATTTTATTGACATTTTCGGATAATATCGTGGTGAGTTGATATCCTTGCATAAATAAGGAGGAAATATTCCGTCGGCACGCTATAGCCATAACAGGGCTATAGAATCAGGCTGGAAAATTCAATTTTATCGACATTTTCGGCTAATATCGTGGTGAGCTAACTTTCTTCGATAAATAAGGAGGAAATATTCTATTGGCGCGATGTTGCCAATGTAATGCTGTAGAATATTGCTGGGAATTTCAATGTTATTGACATTTTCGGCTGATATCGTGGTGAGCTAACTTTCTGGCATAAACAAGGACGTAATATTGTATTGGCGCCCAATAGCCATTGCAATGCTCTAGAACATGGCTGAAATTCAATCTTATTGACATTTTCGGATAATATCGTGGTGAGCTGACATCCTAGCATAAATCAGGAGGAAAGATTCTGCTGGTACGCTATAGCCATTGCAATGCAATAGAATCAGGCTGGAAAATTCAATTTCATTGACATTTTCGACTAATATCGTGGTGAACTTACTTTCTGCGATAAATAAGGAGGGAAGATTCTATTGGCGCGATATAGCCACTGCAATGCTATAGAATATGGCTGGGAAATTCAATTTTCATGACATTTTCGAATAATATCTTGGTGAGCTAACTTTCTGGCATAAATTTGGGGGAAATATTCTATCGGCGTCCTATGGCCATTGCAATGCTATAGAATCTGGCTGAAAATTCAATTTCATTGACATTTTCGACTAATATCGTGGTGAACTTACTTTCTGCGATAAATAAGGAAGAAAGATTCTGTCGGTACGCTATAGCCATTACAGTGCCATAGAATCAGGCTGGGAAATACAATTTTATTGACATTTTCGGCTAATATCGTGGTGAGCTGACATCCTTGCATAAATAAGGAGGAAAGATTCTGCTGGCACGCTATAGCCATTGCAGTGCTATAGAATCAGGCTGGAAAATTCAATTTTATCAACAATTTCGACTAATATCGTTGTGTGGCAACCTTCTTGCATAAATAGGGAGGATAGAATCTGCTGGCGAGCAATAGCGATTGCAATGCTATAGAATATGGCTGGAAAATTCAATATTAATGACATTTTCTACAAATACCGCGTTGAGCTAGCTATCCTGTATGAATATGTACGAAAGATTCTATTGGCGCGCAATAGCCATTGCAATGCTATAGAATATGGCTGGAAAATTCAGTTTTATCGACATTTTCGAATAATATCGTGGGGATCTGACTTTCTCGCATAAATATGTAGGAAACATTGTATTGGCGTGCTATGGCCATTGCAATGCTATAGAATCTGGCTAGAAAATTTAATTTTATTGACATCTTCGGCTAATATCGTTGTGAGCTGACATCCTTGCATAAATAAGGTGGAAAGATTCTGTC
>NW_016931073.1:0-745 GCF_001483705.2 Eufriesea mexicana
ATGTTAGGAAATGTTAGCATAGGCTTTTTTGCTAGACACTGATATTCGGTGCATTTCTGCGTTTTACTGCCCTCTTGTACTTTCTTCTTGTCTCTGGCGGGTCTGCAATTTTGGCCTCGGCGAGCTACATTGGGTTAGGCAACGTTAGGATATTTTAGGCTTGGCCAAGTTACGTTAGGATATACAGGTGTTTATGCTATGCACTGCGATTCTAAGGATTTCTGTGATATACTCTTCTCTAATGTATCCTGCTCGGCTCTGTGCAGGCCAGCAATAGCTGTCCAGGCACGTTAGGTTGTGTCATGTTCCTTTCGATTAGGTGAGGATAGGCTTATTTCGGTAAGTATAGCTCCGACTTTCGCGCTATACACTGTTTTTCGCTGTATTTCTGCGCACTACTCCGCTCTACTACATTCTGGTTGGCCCAGGCGAGGCCAGCAATGGTGGTCGTGGCATGTTATGCTGATTCACGCTGCGTTTGGTCAGCTCGAATGTCTTTGACTCCTCCGCTATACACTGCGATTATATGGATTTCTGAGAGCTACTCTCACCCACTTTGTTCTGCCTGTCTCTGTGGAGGCCAGCAATATTGGCCGCGGTACGTTAGATTCAGTAATGTTACGTTTGGATATGTTACGATTTGCTAGGTTAGGATAGGATAGCCTTGACTTATGTGCTGTGTACTCCTGTTCGGTGGCCTCCGGCGCACTGCTGTGCTCTAATATCTTCTGCTTGGCCTCGGCTA
>NW_016931074.1:0-1020 GCF_001483705.2 Eufriesea mexicana
TGGTAGGTATAGCCATCCACTTACCATAGAATAAGTCAATTCAAAATCTATAACCTGCTACAACTTGGAGAATAGACCATCTAACGTTCTCAATTCAATGGTAGGTATAGACATCTACTTACCATAGAATAGGTCTATTCAAAATCTATAGCTAACTATAGTTTGATGAATAGATCACATAACGTTCTCAATACAATGATAGGTATAGCCATCTTCTTACCATAGGATAAGTTAACTAAAAGTTCTTAACCTGTTATAACTCGAAGAATAGATCGCTTAACGTTCTCATTCCAATGGTAGTTATAGCCATCTACTTACCATAGGATAAGTCTATTCAAAATCTATAACCTGCTATAGTTTGATGAATAGATCACTTAACGTTCTCAATCCAATGGTAGGTATTACCATCTACTTACTATGGAATAAGTCTAATCAAAATCTATAACCTGTTATAACTCGATGCATAGATCATCTGACGTTTTCAATCCAATGGTAGGGATAGGCATCCACTTAGCATAGAATAAGTCTATTCAAAATCTATAACCTGCTGGAATTTGATGAATAGACAATCTAACGTTCTCAATTCAATGGTAGTTATAGCCATCCACTTACCATAGAATAGGTCTATTCAAAACCTATAACTTACCATAGTTTGATGAAAAGATCACCTAACGTTCTCAATGCAATGATAGGTATTGCCAACTACTTACCATAGAATAAGTCAACTAAAAATTCATAACCTGTTATAACTCGATGAATAGGTCACTTAACGCTATCAATCCAATGGTAGGCATAGCCATCTACTTACCATAGACTAAGTCTAATCAAAATTTATAACCTGCTATAGTTTGATGAATAGATCACCTAACGTTCTCAATCGAATGGTAGTTATTGCCATCTACTTACCATAGAATATGTCTATTAAAAATTCTTAACCTGTTATAACTCGATGAATATATCATCTGACGTTCTCAATCCAATGGTAGGTAAAGCCATCCACTTACCATAGAATAAGTCTAT
>NW_016931075.1:0-470 GCF_001483705.2 Eufriesea mexicana
AGTACAGGACAGCTTTGACTTTTGTGCTGTACACCTCAACTCGGTGGATTAATGCGCTCTACAGTGCTTAATATATTGTGCTTGGCTCTGGGGAGGCCAGCAATAGTGATCCCGGCACGCTAGGTTGAGTTATGTTACGCTTCGCTTGGCTAGGTTAGGACAGGTTTGCTTAGCGTAGCTTTGACTTTAGTGCTATTCACTGTTATTCGGTCGATATCTGCGCTCTTCATTGCTCTACTAGCATCCGCTTTTCTCTGGGGGCCAGCAGTGGCGGTAGTGGCACGTTTGGTCGAATTAGGTTACCCTTGGCAAGGTTAAGTTAAGGTTTGTCACGATGGCTTTGACTTTTGTGCTATACGCTGATATTCGCTGGATTTCTGCGCTCTTCGTTGCTCTACTGTGCTCTACTCGACTCTGGCAATACGAGCAATAGCGGTCGTGGCACGTTAGGTTGGTTTAGATTACGTACG
>NW_016931076.1:0-513 GCF_001483705.2 Eufriesea mexicana
TACCTTAATCCATCCATACATCCATACTTCCGTACATCCATTCATCCGTACATCCGACCATCCGTACCTCAATCCATCCATACATCCATTCATCCGTACATCGGACCATCCATACTTCAATCCATCCATACGTACATCCATCCATACGACCAACAATCCATACATCCATCCATCCATTCACCCATCCTTCCATCCGTACACGCATCCATGCAGACAGCAATACATACATCCATACATACACCGTTACATTCATCCATACATACATTCACACATCCACACATCCATACACCCATACTTCCATACATCCATCCACCCATACATCCAATCATCCATACATCAATCGATCCATACACCCATCCATCCATACATCCATCCACCCATCCATCCATCCATACGTGCATCCATACAGACACCAATTCATACATCCAAACATACAACAATACATTCATGCATACATACATCCATACATCCAAACATCCATACATCTATAAATCCATCCATCCATGCACTCAT
>NW_016931077.1:0-402 GCF_001483705.2 Eufriesea mexicana
TCTATGTTCTGCTTGGCCCTGGGGCTGCCAGTAATCGTAGTCCCGCCACGTCAGTTTGAGTTAGGTTGTGGCACGTTGGATTAGGTTGGGAGGTTTGGTTAGGGTTTCTTCGACTTTTGCGCTGTACACTGCAGTAATGAGGATCTCCGCTCTCTGCGTTGCTCTACTATACTCCGCTCGACACTGTGGAGGCCAGCAATGGTGGTCGAGGCACGTTATGTCGAGTTAGGCTACGTTTGATTTGGTTACGTTTTGGATACGTTGGGTTACGATGGCTGCGTCTTCGTGCTGTGCACTATTCTCCGGTAGGTACCTGTGATGTGCTGTGCTCTACTCTATTCGGCTTTGCTCTGCGGAGGCCGGCAGCAGTGGTCACAGCATGTTCCGATGAGTTGCGCTACG
>NW_016931077.1:1850-2058 GCF_001483705.2 Eufriesea mexicana
GATTTCTGCCATCTAGTGTACTCTAATGTGTTCCGCATGCCTCTGGATAGGCCAGCTATATTGGTCTCGTCACGTAATTTTGCGTTACACTACTTTTCGGTAGGTCTGGTTAGGACAGCTTAGGTCAGAGTATGTTCGACATCTGCGCTGTACACTGCATAGCGGTGGTTTTCTGCTCTCTGCTTTCCTCTACTATATTCTGCTTGGG
>NW_016931078.1:0-244 GCF_001483705.2 Eufriesea mexicana
AGAATCGGGCTGGAAAGGTCAATTTTATTGACATTTTCGATTAATATCGTGGTGAGCCAACTTCCTTGCATAAGTAAGGAGCAAAGATACTTTTGGCGCGCTATAGCCATTGCAATGCTGCAGATTCTGGTTGGAAATTTCAATTTTAATGACATTTGCCATGAATATCGTGGTCAGCTACCTTCCTGGCATAGGTGTGTAGGAAAGATCCTTTTGGCGCGCTATAGCCATTGCAATGCTATAG
>NW_016931079.1:0-511 GCF_001483705.2 Eufriesea mexicana
CATGGATGGATGGAGGTATGGATGGATGGATTTATGGATGTATGGATGTATGAATGTACGGATTTATGGATGGATAGATGTATGGATATATCGATGTATGCATGTATGTATGTGTGAATGTACGAATGTACGGATGTACGGATGTATGGATTTATGGATCTATATATGTATGGATGTATGGATGGGTGGATGTATGAGTTGATGTATGATATGAGTTGATGTATGTATGGATGGATGGATGTATGGGTATATGTGTATGGATGTATGTATGGATGTATGTATGGTTGGATGGATGTATGGATGGATGGATTTATGGATGGATGGATTTATGGAAGTGTGGATGTATGAGTGTATGGATGGATGTATGAATGTACGTACGTATGTCTGTATGGATATATCTATGGATGTATGAATGGATGTGTGTATGGATGTATCTCCGTATGTACGAATGGATGTATGTATGGATGTGTGTATGAGTTTATAGATGGTTGTAGTTAAAGATGTATCTATG
>NW_016931080.1:0-520 GCF_001483705.2 Eufriesea mexicana
GAGAGGTTCGGATAGGATAGCATTGAATTTTGTGCTATAAACTGCTATTCGGTGGAATTCTGCCCTCTGCTGTGCTCTTATACGTTCTGCTATACTCTGATGAGGCCAGCAATAGAGGTCTCGACCCGTCATGTTAAGTTATCCTACGTTTGGTTTGGTTAGGTTAGGTAAGTTTGGGTTAGGATATTTTAGACTTTTGTGCTATACACTGTTATTTGGTGGCTTCCTGCGCTCTACCGTGCTCTAGTATATTCCTCTAGTCCCTGTGGAGGCCAGCAAGTGTGTTCTCGGCACGTTAGCTTAGTTAGGTTACGTTTGGTTGTACTATATTCAATAGTGCAGGATAGTATAGCGTCGCCTTTTGTGCTGTTACCTGATATTCGGTGGATCTCTACGACATACGTTGCTTTACTATAGTCTGCTCGGCTCTGGGGAGTCCAGAAATAGTGGTCTCGGCCCGTTATATCGAAATACGTTGCGTTCTGTTACGTTATGTTCGATTGGGTTAAGTTTGGATCGA
>NW_016931081.1:0-224 GCF_001483705.2 Eufriesea mexicana
CTAACATAATGTGGCCGAACACAACATAACTTGCCGCGACCAGGGTTGCCTTCCTCCACGGGGCCCAGTATATTATAGCCGAGCACAGTAGAGGGCAGGGATCCACCGAAAAACTATGTCTAGCGCGAAAGTCATAGTTATCCAAATGAGACTTATCCTAACCTGCCCTAACAGAGCGTGAAAAAACACAACCTGACGTGCCACGAACACTATTGCTGCCCACC
>NW_016931082.1:0-599 GCF_001483705.2 Eufriesea mexicana
TTCGCCTTTTGTGCTATACACCGCTACTCCTTGAGTTCCCGTGAACTACTATGCTCTGCAACAATCTGTTTGGCTCATGAGTGGCGATCAATGGCTGTCGCGGCAAGTTAGGTTGTGTTAGGATTCGTTTGGTTAGGTTAGGTTCGGCTAAGCGTTGACAGGGTATCCGTGTCTTACGTGCTCTACACTCTTATTCGATGTACTTCTGTTACCTGCTGCGCTCTACTACATTCTGCTTGGCTATTGCGAGGCCAAGAGCAGTGGTCGTGCACGCTTTGTTGAGTTATGCTACGTTTGGTTATGTCAGTATAGGTCTGGTTATAATAGGATATCTACGGCTTTTGTGCTATTCACTGCATTGCGGTGGGTTTCTGGGCTCCACTGTGCTCCAGTACATTGACATTGAGCTATGCTACGTTTTGTTAGGTTCAGTTAGGTCAGGTTAGGTCAGGGTATCTATGACTTTTGCGCTGTACGCTGCTATTCGACGAGTTTCCGCGCTCTGATGTGCTCTAATATGCTCTGCTTCGATCTGGGGTGTGTAGCAACAGTGGTCTCGTCACGATATGCTTAGTTATGCAACGTTTTGTTAGGTTATG
>NW_016931083.1:0-250 GCF_001483705.2 Eufriesea mexicana
GCCATTGCAGCGCTATAGAATCTGCCTCGAAAATTCAATTCCATTGACATTTTCGACTAATATCGTGGAGAGCTAACTTTCTAGCAGAAATAAGGAGGAAGAATTCTATTGGCGTGCTATAGCCATTGCAATTCTATAGAATCTGTCTGGAAAATTCAATTTTATTTACATTTTCGGCTAATATCGTGGTGAGGCGTCTTTCTTGCATAAATAAGGAGGAAAGATACTGTTGGCCAGCCATGGGCATTGC
>NW_016931083.1:353-842 GCF_001483705.2 Eufriesea mexicana
AGAAAGATTCTATTGGTACGCTATAGCCATTGCAGTGCTATATAATCTGCCACGAAAATTCAATTTTATTAACAATTTCGACTGATATCGTAGTGTGGTAACCTTCTTGCATAAATAAGGAGGAAAGATTCTATTGGCCAGCTATAAAAATCTATTGGCCAGCTATAGCCATTGCAATCATATAGTATCTGGATGGAAGATTCAATTTTATTGTCATTTTCGACAAATATTGTGGCGAGCTAACATTCTTGCATTAATAATGAGGAAAGAACCTATTGGCCTGCTATAGCCATTGCAATGCTGTAGCATCTGGCTCGAAAATTCAATTTCATTGACATTCTCGACAAATATCGAGGAGAGCAAACTTTCTTGGAGAAATAAGGAGGACGAATTCTATTGGCGTGCTATAGCCATTGCAAATCTATGGAATCTGTCTGGAAAATTCAATTTTATTAACATTTTCGACAAATATCGCCGTGATGTAACTTT
>NW_016931084.1:0-249 GCF_001483705.2 Eufriesea mexicana
CCAGCCAGATTCTATTGCATTGCAATGGCTACAGCACGCCAATAGAATCTTTCCCATTATTAACGCACGAAAGTCTGCCCACCACGATATTAGTCGAAAACGTAAATAGTATTGAGTTTTTCAGCCAGATTCTAATGCATTTCAATGGCTATATCGCGCCAATTGTATCTATCGTCCTTATTTATCCAAGAAAGTTAGGTCACCACGATATTAGTCGAAAACGACAATGAAATTGAATTCTCCAGTCAG
>NW_016931085.1:0-419 GCF_001483705.2 Eufriesea mexicana
TGGATGCATGTGTGGATGTGTGGGTGGATGTATGTACGGATGTGTGTATGGAGGTATGTATGGGCGAAGGTACTTGCGTATGTATGGATATATGTGTTGATGTATGTATGCATGAATATATGGGTGGATGGATGAATGATTGGATGGACGTATGGATGAATGTATGTATGGATGTATGTGTGGATGTATGTATGGTTGTATGTATGGTTGGATGGATGTTTGGATGGATGGATTTGTGGATGTGTGGATGTATGTATGTATGGATGGTTGTATGAAAGGGTGGATAAATGTATTTATCGATTGATGTCTGGATGGGTGCTTGCATGTATTGATGGTTGTATAGTTCGATGTATGTGCGGATGGGTGGATATATGAATGGATGGATGTATGGCAAGGTGGATGTATGGATTGATGTATGT